>NW_026895068.1:0-17969 GCF_032452875.1 Bos javanicus | reverse complement strand
GCATGATCAATCACGTGATCAGTGCATGATCAGTCATGTGATCAGTGTATGATCAGTACGTGATCAGTGCATGATCAGCCACGTGATCAGTGCATGATCAGTTCGTGATCAGTGCATGATCAGTCACGTGACCAGTACATGGCTAGCTACGTGATCATTGCATGATCAGCCACGTGATCAGTGCATGATCAGGTGATCAGTGCATGAGCCACGTGATCAGTGCATGATAGCCACGTGATCAGTGCATGATCCAGTCATATGATACGTGTGATCAGCCGTGATCAGTGCATGATATCCACGTGATCAGTGCATGATCAGCCACGTGATCAGTGCATGAGAGCCACGGGGTCAGTGCATGATCAGTCATGATACATGTGTGATCAGCCACGTGATCAGTGCATGATGAGCCACGTGATCAGTGCATGATCAATTCGTGATCAGTGCATGATCAGTCACGTGACCAGTACATGGTTGCTACGTGATCATTGCATGATCAGCCACGTGAGCAGAGCATGAGCCACGTGGTCAGTGCATGATCAGTCACGTGATCAGTACATGATCAGTCACGTGACAGTGCATGATCATTTCGTGATCTTTGCATGATCAGTCACGTTACAGTATATGGTTACTACGTGGTCATTCCATGGCGAACCACGTGAGCAGTGCATAATAGCCACGTGATGTGTGCATGAGTTACGTGAGCAGAGTATGATCAGCGTGATCAGTGCATGAGTACCACGTGATCAGTGCATGATATATCACGTGACAGGTATGCATGATCAGCCACGTGAACAGTGCATGTTCAGCGTGATCAGTGCATGATAGCCACGTGATCAATGCATGATCAGTTACGTGCAGTGTATGATCAGCCACGTGATCAGTGCATGGTCGGACACGTGAACAGTGTATGATCAGCCACGTGATCAGTGCATGATATCCAAGTGATCAGTGCATGATCATCGTGATCAATGTGATGAGCCACGTGAACAGTGCATGCTCAGTCATGATCTGGGCCTGCTGAGCTGCGTGATTACTGTCTGCTCATCTGCTTGACAATTGCCAGCTGAGCTGCACGATTCCTGCCTGTCATCTGCTTGACAATTGCCAGCTGTGCTGCGTAATTCCTGCCTGCTCAGCTGCTTGATTGTTACCAGCTGAGCAGCATGATTCCTCACACCTGTGTTCCATGATTGTGCCTGCTGACTGTTTGATTCGTGCCTACTCAGCTCTTTGTTTATTGCCTCCAGAGGCACATGATCAGTATGATAGCAAACATGATCAGCGCATGATCAGTCACATGATCAGCGCCATTAAGTCACGTGATCACTACATGATAGTCATGTGATCAGTCCATGCTCAGTCACAGTATCAGTGCATGATCGGCCACGTGATCAGTACATGATCTGTCACAAGATTAATGTATGATCATCCACGTGATCAGTGCGGGCAGTCATGTGATCAGTGCATGATATAGACGTGAACAGTGCATGATCAGTCTCGTGATCAGTATGACAGCATGATCAGTGCATGATCAGTCACCTGATGGGTGTATGATCATTCACGTAGCCTGTACATGGTAGCTACATGATCATTGCATGATCAGCCACGTGAGTAGTTCATGATAGCCACGTGATCACTGCATGATCAGTCACGTGATCAGTGCATGATCAGTCATGTGACCAGTACATGGTAGCTCGTGATCATGCATGATCAGCCACGTGAGCAGTGCATGATGTCACGTGATCAGTGCATGATCAATCGCGTGATCAGTGCATGATCAATCACGTGATCAGTGCATGATCAGCCACGTGATCAGTGCATGATCAGTCACGTGATCAGTGTATGTCAGCCAAGTGATCAGTGCATGATAATACGTGATCATTGCATGATCAGTCACGTGATCAGTGCATGATCAGTTATGTGATCAGTGCATGATCAGCCACATGATCAGTGCATGATCAGCATGATCAGTGCATGATCAATTACGTGATCAGTGCATGATCAGTCACGTGCCAGTACATGGCTTCGTGATCATTGCATGATCAGCCGTGATCAGTGCATGATAGCCGTGATCAGTGCATGATGTACGTGATCAGTGCATGATCAGTCATGTGATACGTGTGTGATCAGCCACGTCCAGTGCATGATATCCGCGTGATCAGTGCATGACAGCCACGTGATCAGTGCATGAAAGCCACGGGATCAGTGCATGATCAATCACGTGATACATGTGTGATGCCGTGATCAGTGCATGATGAGCCGTGATCAGTGCAGGATCAATCGTGATCAGTGCATGATCAGTCACGTGACCAGTACATGGTTACTACATGATCGTTGCATGATCAGCCACGTGAGCAGAGCATGATGCCACGTGGTCAGTGCATGATCAGTCACGTAGTCAGTGCATGATCAGTCACGTGAACAGTGCATGATCATTTACGTGATCTGCATGATCAGTCACGTTACCAGTATATGGTTGCTCGTGTCATTCCATGATAAGCGACGTGAGCAGTGCATGATAGCCACGTGATGTGCCATGAGTTACGTGAGCAGAATATGATCAACCGTGATCAGTGCATGAGTGCCACGTGATCAGTGCATGATATCACGTGACAGGTGTGTGATCAGCCACGTGAACAATGCATGTTCAGCCACGTGATCAGTGCATGATAGCCACGTGATCAGTGCATGATCAGTCGTGAGCAGTGTATGATCAGCCACGTGATCAGTGCATGGTCAGACACGTGACAGTGTATGATCAGCCACGTGATCAGTGCATGATATCCAAGTGATCAGTGCATGATCATCACGTGATCAGTGTATGATCAGCCACGTGAACAGTGCATGCTCAGTCACGTGATCTGGGCCTGCTGAACTGCGTGATTACTGTCTGCTCATCTGCTTGACAATTGCCAGCTGAGCTGCGATTCCTGCCTGTCATCTGCTTGACAATTGCCAGCTGTGCTGCGTAATTCCTGCCTGCTCAGCTGCTTGATTATGCCAGCTGAGCAGCATGATTCCTCACACCTGAGTTCCATGGTGTACCTGCTGACTGTTTGATTCGTGCCTACTCAGCTCTTTGTTTATTGCCTCCAGAGGCACATGATCAGTGTATGATAGCAAACATGGTCAGCGCATGATCAGTCACATGATCAGCGCCATTAAGTCACGTGATCACTACATGATAGTCATGTGATCAGTCCATGCTCAGTCACGTTATCAGTGCATGATCAGCCACGTGATCAGTGCATGATCTGTCTGATTAGTGTATGATCATCCACGTGACCAGTGCATGGGCAGTCATGTGATCAGTGCATGATATGTGAACAGTGCATGATCAGTCTACGTGATCAGTGCATGATAACCACGTGATCAGTGCATGATCAGTCACCTGATGGGTGTACGATCATTCACGTGACCTGTACATGGTAGCTACATGATCATGCATGATCAGCCACGTGAGTAGTGCATGATAGCCACGTGATCAGTGCATGATCAGTCACGTGATCAGTGCATGATCAGTCATGTGACCAGTACATGGTAGCTGCGTGATCATGCATGATCAGCCACGTGAGCAGTGCATGATAGCCACGTGATCAGTACATGATCACCACGAGATCAGTGCATGATCAGTCACGTGATCAGTGCATGATCAACCACGTGATCAGTGCATGACCAGACACGTGATCAGTGTATCAGCCAAGTGATCAGTGCATGATAGCCACGTGATCAGTGCATGATCAGTCACGTGATCAGTGCATGATCAGTTACGTGATCAGTGTATGATCAGCCGGACATCAGTGCATGATCAACCATGATCAGTGCATGATCAATTACGTGATCAGTGCATGATCAGTACGTGACCAGTACAGTAGCTACATGATCATTGCCTGATCAGCCACGTAATCAGTGCATGATAACCACGTGATCAGTGCATGATAGCCACGTAATCAGTGCATGATCATGTGATCGTGTGTGATCAGCCACGTGATCAAGTGCATGATATCACGTGATCAGTGCATGCAACCATGTGATCAGTGCATAGATAGCCACGTGATCAGTGCATGGTCAGTCCGTGATCATGTGTGATCAGCCACGTGATCAGTGCAATGAGCCACGTGATCAGTGCGGATCAATTACGTGATCAGTGCATGATCAGTCACGAGACCACTACATGGTTGCTACGTGATGGTTGCATGATCAACCACATGAGCAGTGCATGATAGCCACGTGATCAGTGCATGATCAGTCACGTGATCAGTACATGATCAGTCACGTGAACAGTGCATGATCATTTACGTGATCTTGCATGATCAGTCACGTTACCAGTATATGGTTGCTCGTTGATCATTGCATGATAACCACGTGAGCAGTGCATGATAGCCACGTGATGTGTGCATAGTTACGTGAGCAGAGTATGATCAGCCGTGATCAGTGCATGAGTGCCACGTGATCAGTGCATGATATGTCGCGTGACAGGTGTGTGATCAGCCACGTGAACAGTGCATGTTCAGCCACGTGATCAGTGCATGATAGCCACGTGATCAGTGCATTATCAGTTACGTGAGCAGTGTATGATCAGCCACGTGATCAGTGCATGGTCGAACACGTGAACAGTGTATGATCAGCCACGTGATCAATGCATGATATCCAAGTGATCAGTACATGATCATCACGTAATCAGTGTATGATCAGTCACGTGAACAATGCATGCTCAGTCACGTGATCTGGGCCTGCTGAGCTGCGTGATTACTGTCTGCTCATCTGCTTGACAATTGCCAGCTGAGCTGCACGATTCCTGCCTGTCATCTGCTTGACAATTGCCAGCTGTGCTGCGTAATTCCTGCCTGCTCAGCTGCTTGATTATTGCCAGCTGAGCAGCATGATTCCTCACACCTGAGTTCCATGATTATTGCCTTCTGACTGTTTGATTCATGCCTACTCAGCTCTTTGTTTATTACCTCCAGAGGCACATGATCAGTGTATGATAGCAAACATGATCAGCATGATCAGTCACATGATCAGTGCCATTAAGTCACGTGATCACTACACGATAGTCATGTAATCAGTCCATGCTCAGTCACATTGTCAGTGCATGATCAGCCACGTGGTCAATGCATGATCTGTCACAAGATCAGTGTATGATCATCCACGTGATCAGTGCACGGGCAGTCGTGTGATCAGTGCATGATATAGACGTGAACAGTGCATGATCAGTCTAGTGATCAATGCATGATAGCCACGTGATCAGTGCATGATCAGTCACGTGATCAGTGCATGATCAGTCACGTGACCAGTACATATTAGCTGCATGATCATGCAATCAGCCACGTAGTTGATGCATAATGCCACATGATCAGTGCATGATCAGCCACGTGATCAATGCATGATCGGTCCGTGATCAGTGCATGATCAATCACGTGATCAGTGCATGATGTCACGTGATCAGTGCATGATCAGCCAAGTGATACGTGCATGATCAGCCACGTGATCAGTGCATGATCAGTCCGTGATCAGTGCATGATCAGTATGTGTCAGTGCGATCGACCGTGATCAGTGCATGATAGCCACGTGATCAGTGCATGATCAGTCCGTGATCAGTGCATGATCAGTCACGTGACCAGTACATGGTAGCTCGTGATCATGCATGATCAGCGTGATCAGTGCATGATAGCCACGTGATCAGTGCATGATCAGCCACGTGATCAGTGCATGATCAGTCACGTGATCAGTGCATGATCACGTGCATTGATGACAGTGCATGATCAGTCACATGATCATGTGTGATCAGCCACGTGATCAGTGCATGACCAGACACGTGATCAGTGCATGACCAGCCAAGTGATCAGTGCATGATAGCCACGTGATCAGTGCATGATCAGTCACGTGATCAGTGCATGATCAGTTACGTGATCAGTGCATGATCAGCCACGTGATCAGTGCATGATCAGCCACGTGATCAGTGCATGATCAGTCCGTGATCAGTGCATGATCAGTCACGTGACCAGTACATGGTAGCTCGTGATCAGTGCATGATCAGCCACGTGATCAGTGCATGATAGCCACGTGATCAGTGCATGATCATGATCAGTGCATGATCACGTGATCAGTGCATGATCAGTCATGTGATCAGTGTGTGATCAGCCACGTGATCAGTGCATGATCATCCACGTGATCAGTGCATGACAGCCACGTGATCAGTGCATGATAGCCGCGGGATCAGTGCATGATCAGTCACGTGATACATGTGTGATCAGCCACGTGATCAGTGCATGATCAGCCACGTGATCAGTGCATGATCAATTACGTGATCAGTGCATGATCAGTCACGTGACCAGTACATGATCGCTCATGATCGGTGCAGCCACGTGATCAGTGCATGATAGCCACGTGGTCAGTGCATGATCAGTCACGTGATCAGTACATGATCAGTCACGTGAACAGTGCATGATCATTTACGTGATCTTTGCATGATCAGTCACGTTACCAGTATATGGTTGCTCGTGATCATTCCATGACGAGCCACGTGAGCAGTGCATGATAGCCACGTGATGTGTGCATGAGTTACGTGAGCAGAGTATGATCAGCCACGTGATCAGTGCATGAGTGCCACGTGATCAGTGCATGATATGTCACGTGACCGGTGTGTGATCAGCCACGTGAACAGTGCATGTTCAGCCACGTGATCAGTGCATGATAGCCACGTGATCAGTGCATGATCAGTTACGTGAGCAGTGTATGATCAGCCACGTGATCAGTGCATGGTCAGACACGTGAACAGTGCATGATCAGCCACGTGATCAGTGCATGATATCCAAGTGATCAGTGCATGATCATCACGTGATCAGTGTATGATCAGCCACGTGAACAGTGCATGCTCAGTCACGTGATCTGGGCCTGCTGAGCTGCGTGATTACTGTCTGCTCATCTGCTTGACAATTGCCAGCTGAGCTGCACGATTCCTGCCTGTCATCTGCTTGACGATTGCCAGCTGTGCTGCGTAATTCCTGCCTGCTCAGCTGCTTGATTATTGCCAGCTGAGCAGCATGATTCCTCACACCTGAGTTCCATGATTATTGCCTGCTGACTGTTTGATTCGTGCCTACTCAGCTCTTTGTTTATTGCCTCCAGAGGCACATGATCAGTGTATGATAGCAAACATGATCAGCGCATGATCAGTCACATGATCAGACCCATTAAGTCACGTGATCACTACATGATAGTCATGTGATCAGTCCATGCTCAGTCACGGTATCAGTGCATGATCAGCCACGTGATCAGTGCATGATCGGTCACAAGATTAGTGTATGATCATCCACGTGACCAGTGCATGGGCAGTCATGTGATCAGTGCATGATATAGACGTGAACAGTGCATGATCAGTCTCGTTATCAGTGCATGATAGCCACGTGATCAGTGCATGATCAGTCACGTGATGGGTGTATGATCATTCCATGACCTGTACAGTAGCTACATGATCATTGCATGATCAGCCACGTGATCAGTGCATGATAGCCACGTGATCAGTGCATGATCAGTCACGTGATCAGTGCATGATCAGTCACGTGACCAGTACATGGTAGCTACGTGATCATTGCATGATCAGCCACGTGAGCAGTGCATGATAGCCACGTGATCAGTGCATGATCAGCCACGTGATCAGTGCATGATCAGTCACGTGATCAGTGCATGATCAGCACGTGATCAGTGCATGATCAGCCACGTGATCAGTGCATGACAGCCACGTGATCAGTGCATGATCGGCACGTGATCAGTGCATGATCAGTTACGTGATCAGTGCATGATCAGCACGTGATCAGTGCATGATCAGCCACGTGATCAGTGCATGATCAGCCACGTGATCAGTGCATGATCAGTCCGTGATCAGTGCATGATCAGCCACGTGATCAGTGCATGATCAGCCACGTGATCAGTGCATGACAGCCACGTGATCAGTGCATGAGAGCACGTGATCAGTGCATGATCAGTCACGTGATACAGTGTGATCAGCCACGTGATCAGTGCATGATGAGCCACGTGATCAGTGCATGATCAATTACGTGATCAGTGCATGATCAGTCACGTGACAGTACATGGTTGCTCGTGATCGTTGCATGATCAGCCACGTGAGCAGTGCATGATAGCCACGTGATCAGTGCATGATCAGTCCCGTGATCAGTACATGATCAGTCACGTGAACAGTGCATGATCATTTCGTGATCTGTGCATGATCAGTCCGTGACCAGTATATGGTAGCTCGTGATCATTCCATGCGAGCCACGTGAGCAGTGCATGATAGCCACGTGATCAGTGCATGAGTTACGTGAGCAGTATGATCAGCCACGTGATCAGTGCATGAGTGCCACGTGATCAGTGCATGATATGTCACGTGACAGGTGTGTGATCAGCCACGTGAACAGTGCATGTTCAGCCACGTGATCAGTGCATGATAGCCACGTGATCAGTGCATGATCAGTTACGTGAGCAGTGCATGATCAGCCACGTGATCAGTGCATGGTCAGAACGTGAACAGTGTATGATCAGCCACGTGATCAGTGCATGATATCCACGTGATCAGTGCATGATCAGTCACGTGATCAGTGTATGATCAGCCACGTGAACAGTGCATGCTCAGTCACGTGATCTGGGCCTGCTGAGCTGCGTGATTACTGTCTGCTCATCTGCTTGACAATTGCCAGCTGAGCTGCACGATTCCTGCCTGTCATCTGCTTGACAATTGCCAGCTGTGCTGCGTAATTCCTGCCTGCTCAGCTGCTTGATTATTGCCAGCTGAGCAGCATGATTCCTCACACCTGAGTTCCATGATTATTGCCTGCTGACTGTTTGATTCGTGCCTACTCAGCTCTTTGTTTAATGCCTCCAGAGGCACATGATCAGTGTATGATAGCAAACATGATCAGCGCATGATCAGTCACATGATCAGCGCCATTAAGTCACGTGATCACTACATGATAGTCATGTGATCAGTCCATGCTCAGTCACGGTATCAGTGCATGATCAGCCACGTGATCAGTGCATGATCTGTCACAAGATTAGTGCATGATCATCCACGTGATCAGTGCATGAGGCAGTCATGTGATCAGTGCATGATATAGGCGTGAACAGTGCATGATCAGTCACGTGATCAGTGCATGATAGCCACGTGATCAGTGCATGATCAGTCACCTGATGGGTGTATGATCATTCGCGTGACCTGTACATGGTAGCTACATGATCATTGCATGATCAGCCACGTGAGTAGTGCATGATAGCCACGTGATCAGTGCATGATCAGTCACGTGATCAGTGCATGATCAGTCACGTGACCAGTACATGGTAGCTGCGTGATCATGGCATGATCAGCCACGTGCAGTGCATGATAGCACGTGATCAGTGCATGATCAGACACGTGATCAGTGCATGATCAGTCACGTGATCAGTGCATGATCAGCCACGTGATCAGTGCATGATCAGTCACGTGATCGGTGTATGATCAGCCACGTGATCAGTGCATGATAGCCACGTGATCAGTGCATGATCAGTCACGTGATCAGTGCATGATCAGTCACGTGATCAGTGCATGATCAGCCACGTGATCAGTGCATGATCAGCCACGTGATCAGTGCATGATCAGTTACGTGATCAGTGCATGATCAGTCACGTGACCAGTACATGGTAGCTCACGTGATCATTGCCTGATCAGCCACGTGATCAGTGCATGATAGCCACGTGATCAGTGCGCCAGATCCACGTGATCAGTGCATGATCAGTCATGTGATCGTGTGTGATCAGCCACGTGATCAGTGCATGATAGCCGTGATGTTGCGTATCAGTGCATGAGAGCCACGGTGATCAGTGCATGATCAGTCACGTGATCATGTGTGATCAGCCACGTGATCAGTGCATGATGAGCCACGTGATCAGTGCAGGATCAATTACGTGATCAGTGCATGATCAGTCACGTGACAGTACATGGTTTACGTGATTGCATGATCAGTCCACGTGAGCAGAGCATGATAGCCACGTGGTCAGTGCATGATCAGCACGTGATCAGTACATGATCAGTCACGTGAACAGTGCATGATCATTTCGTGATCTGTGCATGATCAGTCACGTTACCAGTATATGGTAGCTACGTGATCATTCGCATGCCGAGCCGTGAGCAGTGCATGATAGCCACGTGATGTGTGCATGAGTTACGTGAGCAGAGTATGATCAGCCACGTGATCAGTGCATGAGTGCCACGTGATCAGTGCATGATATGTCACGCGTGACAGGTGTGTGATCAGCCACGTGGACAGTGCATGTTCAGCCACGTGATCAGTGCATGATAGCCACGTGATCAGTGCATGATCAGTTACGTGAGCAGTGTATGATCAGCCACGTGATCAGTGCATGGTCAGACACGTGAACAGTGTATGATCAGCCACGTGATCAGTGCATGACATCCAAGTGATCAGTGCATGATCATCACGTGATCAGTGTGTGATCAGCCACGTGAACAGTGCATGCTCAGTCACGTGATCTGGGCCTGCTGAGCTCGTGATTACTGTCTGCCTCATCTGCTTGACAATTGCCAGCTGAGCTGCACGATTCCTGCCTGTCATCTCGACATTGCCAGCTGTGCTGCGTAATTCCTGCCTGCTCAGCTGTGATTATTGCCAGCTGAGCAGCATGATTCCTCACACCTGAGTTCCATGATTATTGCCTGCTGACTGTTTGATTCGTGCCTACTCAGCTCTTTGTTTATTGCCTCCAGAGGCACATGATCAGTGTATGATAGCAAACATGATCAGCGCATGATCAGTCACATGATCAGCGCCATTAAGTCACGTGATCACTACATGATAGTCATGTGATCAGTCCATGCTCAGTCACGGTATCAGTGCATGATCAGCCACGTGATCAGTGCATGATCTGTCACAAGATTAGTGTATGATCATCCACGTGATCAGTGCACGGGCAGTCATGTGATCAGTGCATGATATAGACGCGTGAACAGTGCATGATCAGTCTCGTGATCAGTGCATGATAGCCACGTGATCAGTGCATGATCAGTCACCTGATGGGTGTATGATCATTCACGTGACCTGTACATGGTAGCTACATGATCATTGCATGATCAGCCACGTGAGTAGTTCATGATATGCCACGTGATCACTGCATGATCAGTCACGTGATCAGTGCATGATCAGTCATGTGACCAGTACATGGTAGCTGCGTGATCATGGCATGATCAGCCACGTGAGCAGTGCATGCATAGCCACGTGATCAGTGCATGATCAGGCACGAGATCAGTGCATGATCAGTCACGTGATCAGTGCATGATCAGCCACGTGATCAGTGCATGACCAGTCACGTGATCAGTGTATGTCCAGCCAAGTGATCAGTGCATGATAGCCACGTGTTCAGTGCATGATCAGTCACGTGATCAGTGCATGATCAGTTACGTGATCAGTGCATGATCAGCCACGTGATCAGTGCATGATCAGCCACGTGATCAGTGCATGATCAGTTACGTGATCAGTGCATGATCAGTCACGTGACCAGTGCATGCGTAGCTACGTGATCAGTGCATGATCAGCCACGTGATCAGTGCATGATAGTCACGTGATCAGTGCATGATCAGCCACGTGATCAGTGCATGATCAGCCACGTGATCAGTGCATGATCAGCCACGTGATCAGTGCATGATCATCACGCGATACATGGTCAGCCACGTGATCAGTGCATGATCAGCCGTGATCAGTGCATGATCAGCCACGTGATCAGTGCCAGTCGCGTGATCAGTGCATGATCACATGTCGTGCAGCCGATCAGTGATACTGCGGCACATGATCAGTCAGCGATCAGTGCATGATCAGTACGTGATCAGTGCATGATCAGTCACGCGATCAGTGCGTAGTCAAGTACATGGTAGCACGTGATCAGTGCATGATCAGCCACGTGATCAGTGCATGATAGCCACGTGATCAGTGCATGAGCCACGTGATCAGTGCATGATAGCCACGTGATCAGTGCATGATCAGTCACGTGATCGTGTGCATGATCAGCCACGTGATCAGTGCATGATATCCGTGATCAGTGCATGACAGCCACGTGATCAGTGCATGAGCGTGATCAGTGCATGATCAGTCCGTGATACATGTGTGATCAGCCACGTGATCAGTGCATGATGAGCCACGTGATCAGTGCAGGATCAGTGCGTGATCATGCGCCAGTCACGCGACGGCCAGTACATGGTTGCTACATGATCGTTGCATGATCAGCCGTGAGCAGAGCATGATAGCCACGTGATCAGTGCATGATCAGTCACGTGATCAGTACATGATCAGTCACGTGAACAGTGCATGATCATTTACGTGATCTGTGCATGATCAGTCACGTGACCAGTATATGGTTGCTACGTGATCATTCCATGACAGCCACGTGAGCAGTGCATGATAGCCACGTGATGTGTGCATGATTCGTGAGCGGTGATCAGCCACGTGATCAGTGCATGAGTGCCAGTGATCAGTGCATGATATGTCGCGTGACAGGTGTGTGATCAGCCACGTGAACAGTGCATGTTCAGCCACGTGATCAGTGCATGATAGCCACGTGATCAGTGCATGATCAGTTACGTGAGCAGTGTATGATCAGCCACGTGATCAGTGCATGGTCAGACACGTGAACAGTGTATGATCAGCCACGTGATCAGTGCATGATATCCAAGTGATCAGTGCATGATCATCACGTGATCAGTGTATGATCAGCCACGTGAACAGTGCATGCTCAGTCACGTGATCTGGGCCTGCTGAGCTGCGTGATTACTGTCTGCTCATCTGCTTGACAATTGCCAGCTGAGCTGCACGATTCCTGCCTGTCATCTGCTTGACAATTGCCAGCTGTGCTGCGTAATTCCTGCCTGCTCAGCTGCTTGATTATTGCCAGCTGAGCAGCATGATTCCTCACACTGAGTTCCATGATTATTGCCTGCTGACTGTTTGATTCGTGCCCTCAGCTCTTTGTTTATTGCCTCCAGAGGCACATGATCAGTGTATGATAGCAAACATGATCAGCGCATGATCAGTCACATGATCAGCGCCATTAAGTCACGTGATCACTACATGATAGTCATGTGATCAGTCCATGCTCAGTCACGGTATCAGTGCATGATCAGCCACGTGATCAGTGCATGATCTGTCACGAGATTAGTGTATGATCATCCACGTGATCAGTGCACGGGCAGTCATGTGATCAGTGCATGATATAGGCGTGAACAGTGCATGATCAGTCTCGTGATCAGTGCATGATAGCCACGTGATCAGTGCATGATCAGTCACCTGATGGGTGTATGATCATTCACGTGACCTGTACATAGTAGCTACATGATCATTGCATGATCAGCCACGTGAGTAGTTCATGATAGCCACGTGATCACTGCGTGATCAGTCACGTGATCAGTGCATGATCAGTCATGTGACCAGTACATGGTAGCTGACGTGATCATGGCATGATCAGCCACGTGAGCAGTGCATGATAGCCACGTGATCAGTGCATGATCAGAGACGAGATCAGTGCATGATCGATCACGTGATCAGTGCATGACCAGCCACGTGATCAGTGCATGATCAGCCACGTGATCAGTGCATGATCAGCCACGTGATCAGTGCATGATCAGTCACGTGATCAGTGCATGATCAGTTATGTGATCAGTGTGTGATCAGCCACGTGATCAGTGCATGATCAGCCACATGATCAGTGCATGATCAATTACGTGATCAGTGCATGATCAGTCACGTGACCAGTACATGGTAGCTACGTGATCATTGCCTGATCAGCCACGTGATCAGTGCATGATAGCCACGTGATCAGTGCATGATAGCCACGTGATCAGTGCATGATCAGTCACGTGATTCATGTGTGATCAGCCACGTGATCAGTGCATGATATCCACGTGATCAGTGCACGCAGCCACGTGATCAGTGCATGAGAGCCACGGGATCAGTGCATGATCAGTCACGTGATTCATGTGTGATCAGCCACGTGATCAGTGCATGATGAGCCACGTAATCAGTGCAGGATCAATTACGTGATCAGTGCATGATCAGTCACGTGACCAGTACATGGTTGCTACGTGATCGTTGCATGATCAGCCACGTGAGCGGAGCATGATAGCCACGTGGTCAGTGCATGATCAGTCACGTGATCAGTACATGATCAGTCACGTGAACAGTGCATGATCATTTACGTGATCTTTGCATGATCAGTCACGTTACCAGTATATGGTTGCTCACGTGATCATTCCATGACGAGCCACGTGAGCAGTGCATGATAGCCACGTGATGTGTGCATGAGTTACGTGAGCAGAGTATGATCAGCCACGTGATCAGTGCATGAGTGCCACGTGATCAGTGCATGATATGTCACGTGACAGGTGTGTGATCAGCCACGTGAACAGTGCATGTTCAGCCACGTGATCAGTGCATGATAGCCACGTGATCAGTGCATGATCAGTTACGTGAGCAGTGTATGATCAGCCACGTGATCAGTGCATGGTCAGACACGTGAACAGTGTATGATCAGCCACGTGATCAGTGCATGATATCCAAGTGATCAGTGCATGATCATCACGTGATCAGTGTATGATCAGCCACGTGAACAGTGCATGCTCAGTCACGTGATCTGGGCCTGCTGAGCTGCGTGATTACTGTCTGCTCATCTGCTTGACAATTGCCAGCTGAGCTGCACGATTCCTGCCTGTCATCTGCTTGACAATTGCCAGCTGTGCCGTAATTCCTGCCTGCTCAGCTGCGATTGATTATTGCCAGCTGAGCAGCATGATTCCCCACACCTGTGATTCCATGATTATTGCCTGCTGACTGTTTGATTCGTGCCTACTCAGCTCTTTGTTTATTGCCTCCAGAGGCACATGATCAGTGTATGATAGCAAACATGATCAGCGCATGATCAGTCACATGATCAGCGCCATTAAGTCACGTGATCACTACATGATAGTCATGTGATCAGTCCATGCTCAGTCACGGTATCAGTGCATGATCAGCCACGTGATCAGTGCATGATCTGTCACAAGATTAGTGTATGATCATCCACGTGATCAGTGCACGGGCAGTCATGTGATCAGTGCATGATATAGACGTGGACAGTGCATGATCAGTCACGTGATCAGTGCATGATAGCCACGTGATCAGTGCATGATCAGTCACCTGATGGGTGTATGATCAGTCACGTGACCAGTACATGGTAGCTACGTGATCATTGCATGATCAGCCACGTGAGTAGTTCATGATAGCCACGTAATCACTGCATGATCAGTCACGTGATCAGTGCATGATCAGTCATGCAATGATACCAGTACATGGTAGCTGCGTGATCATGGCATGATCAGCCACGTGAGCAGTGCATGATAGCCACGTGATCAGTGCATGATCAGACACGAGATCAGTGCATGATCAGTCACGTGATCAGTGCATGATCAGCCACGTGATCAGTGCATGACCAGGCACGTGATCAGTGTATGTCCAGCCAGAGTGATCAGTGCATGATAGCCACGTGATCAGTGCATGATCAGTCACGTGATCAGTGCATGGTCAGTTATGTGATCAGTGTATGATCAGCCACGTGATCAGTGCATGATCAGCCACGTGATCAGTGCATGATCAATGCGTGATCAGTGCATGATCAGTCACGTGACCAGTACATGGTAGCTCGTGATCATTGCCTGATCAGCCACGCGATCAGTGCATGATAGCCGTGATCAGTGCATGATAGCCACGTGATCAGTGCATGATCAGTCATGTGACGTACGTGTGTGATCAGCCACGTGATCAGTGCATGATATCCACGTGATCAGTGCATGACAGCCACGTGATCAGTGCATGAGAGCCAGTGATCAGTGCATGATCAGTCACGTGATACATGTGTGATCAGCCGTGATCAGTGCATGATGCCCGTGATCAGTGCAGGATCAATTCGTGATCAGTGCATGATCAGTCCGTGACCAGTACATGGTTGCTACGTGATCGTTGCATGATCAGCCACGTGAGCAGAGCATGATAGCCACGTGGTCAGTGCATGATCAGTCGCGTGATCAGTACATGATCAGTCACGTGAACAGTGCATGATCATTGCGATCTTTGCATGATCAGTCACGTTACCAGTATATGGTTGCTACGTGATCATTCCATGACAGCCACGTGAGCAGTGCATGATAGCCACGTGATGTGTGCATGAGTTACGTGAGCAGAGTATGATCAGCCACGTGATCAGTGCATGAGTGCCACGTGATCAGTGCATGATATGTCACGTGACAGGTGTGTGATCAGCCACGTGAACAGTGCATGTTCAGCCGTGATCAGTGCATGATCAGCGTGATCAGTGCATGATCAGTTACGTGAGCAGTGTGATCAGCCACGTGATCAGTGCATGATCAGACACGTGAACAGTGCATGATCAGCCACGTGATCAGTGCATGATATCCAAGTGATCAGTGCATGATCATCACGTGATCAGTGCATGATCAGCCACGTGAACAGTGCATGCTCAGTCACGTGATCTGGGCCTGCTGAGCTGCGTGATTACTGTCTGCTCATCTGCTTGACAATTGCCAGCTGAGCTGCACGATTCCTGCCTGTCATCTGCTGACAGTTGCCAGCTGTGCTGCGTAATTCCTGCCTGCTCAGCTGCTTGATTAATGCCAGCTGAGCAGCATGATTCCTCACACCTGAGTTCCATGATTATTGCCTGCTGACTGTTTGATTCGTGCCTACTCAGCTCTTTGTTTATTGCCTCCAGAGGCACATGATCAGTGTATGATAGCAAACATGATCAGCGCATGATCAGTCACATGATCAGTGCCATTGAGTCACGTGATCACTACATGATAGTCATGTGATCAGTCCATGCTCAGTCACGGTATCAGTGCATGATCAGCCACGTGATCAGTGCATGATCTGTCACGAGATTAGTATGATCATCCACGTGATCAGTGCATGATCATCATGTGATCAGTGCATGATATAGGCGTGAACAGTGCATGATCAGTCACGTGATCAGTGCATGATAGCCACGTGATCAGTGCATGATCAGTCACCTGATGGGTGTATGATCATTCCATGACCAGTAGCATGGTAGCCCATGATCATTGCATGATCAGCCACGTGATTATTCATGAGCCACGTGATCACTGCATGATCATCGCGTGATCAGTGCATGATCATCGTGACAGTACATGGTTGGTTCGTGATCATGCGCAGTCAGCCACGTGAGCAGTGCATGATAGCCACGTGATCAGTGCATGATCAGCCACGAGATCAGTGCATGATCAGTCCGTGATCAGTGCATGATCAGCCGTGATCAGTGCATGATCAGCCGCGTGATCAGTGTATGATCAGCACGTGATCAGTGCATGTAGCCACGTGATCAGTGCATGATCAGTCCACGTGATCAGTGCATGATCAGTCACGTGATCAGTGTATGATCAGCCGTGATCAGTGCATGATCAGCCACGTGATCAGTGCATGATCAGTCACGTGATCAGTGCATGATCAGCTACGTGACCAGTGCATGATAGTCATGATCAGTGCATGATCAGTACGTGATCAGTGCATGATCAGCCACGTGATCAGTGCATGATAGCCACGTGATCAGTGCATGATCAGTCACGTGATCGTGTATGATCAGCCACGTGATCAGTGCATGATATCCACGTGATCAGTGCATGATCAGCCACGTGATCAGTGCATGATACCACGTGATCAGTGCATGATCAGTCACGTGATACGTGCGATCAGCCACGTGATCAGTGCATGATGAGCCACGTGATCAGTGCATGATCAATTCGTGATCAGTGCATGATCAGTCCGTGACCAGTGCATGGTTGCTCGTGATGTTCATGATCAGCCACGTGATCAGTGCATGATAGCCACGTGATCAGTGCATGATCATCACGTGATCAGTACATGATT
>NW_026895067.1:0-18669 GCF_032452875.1 Bos javanicus | reverse complement strand
GGCATGATCAGCCACGTGATCAGTGCATGATAGCCACGTGATCAGTGCATGATCAGTCACGTGATCAGTACATGATCAGTCACGAACAGTGCATGAGACGGCCGTGATCAGTGCATGATCAGTCACGTGCACAGTATATGGTAGCTACGTGATCATTCCATGACGAACACGTGAGCAGTGCATGATAGCCATGCGTGATGTGCATGAGTTATGTGAGCAGCATGATCAACACGTGATCAGTGCATGAGTGCCACGATCAGTGCATGATATGTCACGTGACAGTGTGTGATCAGCCACGTGAACAGTGCATGTTCAGCCACGTGATCAGTGCATGATAGCCACGTGATCAGTGCATGATCAGTTACGGCAGTGCATGATCAGCCACGTGATCAGTGCATGGTCAGACACGTGAACAGTGTATGATCAGCCACGTGATCAGTGCATGATATCCAAGTGATCAGTGCATGATCATCACGTGATCAGTGTATGATCAGCCACGTGAACAGTGCATGCTCAGTCACGTGATCTGGGCCTGCTGAGCTGCGTGATTACTGTCTGCTCATCTGCTTGACAATTGCCAGCTGAGCTGCACGATTCCTGCCTGTCATCTGCTTGACAATTGCCAGCTGTGCTGCGTAATTCCTGCCTGCTCAGCTGCTTGATTATTGCCAGCTGAGCAGCATGATTCCTCACAGCTGAGTTCCATGATTATTGCCTGCTGACTGTTTGATTCGTGCCTACTCAGCTCTTTGTTTATTGCCTCCAGAGGCACATGATCAGTGTATGATAGCAAACATGATCAGCTGCATGATCAGTCACATGATCAGCGCCATTAAGTCACGTGATCACTACATGATAGTCATGTGATCAGTCCATGCTCAGTCACAGTATCAGTGCATGATCAGCCACGTGATCAGTGCATGATCCACATGATTAGTGTATGATCATCCACGATCAGTGCGCAGTCATCAGTCATCATGATATAGACGTGATCAGTGCATGATCAGTCTTGATCAGTGCATGATAGCCACGTGATCAGTGCATGATCAGTCACCTGATGGGTGTATGATCATTCACGTGACCTGTACATGGTAGCTACATGATCATTGCATGATCAGCCACGTGAGTAGTGCATGATAGCCACGTGATCACTGCATGATCAGTCACGTGATCAGTGCATGATCAGTCATGTGACCAGTACATGGTAGCTACGTGATCATGCATGATCAGCCACGTGAGCAGTGCATGATAGCCACGTGATCAGTGCATGATCAGACACGTGATCAGTGCATGATCAGTCACGTGATCAGTGCATGATCAGCCACGTGATCAGTGCATGATCAGGCACGATCAGTGCATGATCAGCCACGTGATCAGTGCATGATAGCCACGTGATCAGTGCATGATCAGTCACGTGATCAGTGCATGATCAGTTGCATGATCAGTGCATGATCAGCTGGCAGACCAGTACATGTAGCCACGTGATCAGTGCATGATCAGCCACGTGATCAGTGCATGATCAGCCACGTGATCAGTGCATGATCAGCCACGTGATCAGTGCATGATCAGTCACATGTGATACGTGTGATCAGCCACGTGATCAGTGCATGATATCCACGTGATCAGTGCATGATCAGCCACGTGATCAGTGCATGAGAGCCACGTGATCAGTGCATGATCAGTCACGTGATACATGTGTGACATTGCTGATCAGTGCATGATGAGCCACGTGATCAGTGCATGATCAATTACGTGATCAGTGCATGATCAGTCACGTGATCAGTACATGGTTGCTACGTGATCAGTGCATGATCAGCCACGTGATCAGTGCATGATAGCCACGTGATCAGTGCATGATCAGTCACGTGATCAGTGCATGATCAGTCACGTGATCAGTGCATGATCACCACGTGATCAGTGCATGATCAGTCACGTGATCAGTATATGTTGCTACGTGATCATCCAGCATGACTGTTTCACGGACAGTGCATGATCAGCCACGTGATCAGTGCATGAGCAGCATGATCAGCCGATCATAGTGATGATTCATGTGATCAGTGCATGATATGTCACTGCAGATAGTGCTGATCAGCCACCAGATCAGTGCATGATCAGCCACGTGATCAGTAATAGCCACGTGATCAGTGCATGATCAGCCAGACATAATGTGATCACCAGATCAGTGCATGATCAGCTCACGTGATCAGTGCATCAGCCACGTGATCAGTGCATGATCAGTCACGTGATCAGTGCATGATCAGTCATGATCAGTGCATGATCAGTCACGTGATCAGTGCATGATCAGCTATGTGATTGCGTGTATGATCAGCCACGTGATCAGTGCATGATCAGCCACGTGATCAGTGCATGATCAATCACTGATCAGTGCATGATCAGTGCCACTGATCAGTGCATGGTAGCCACGTGATCAGTGCATGATCAGCCATGATCAGTGCATGATAGCCACGTGATCAGTGCATGATAGCCACGTGATCAGTGCATGATCAGTCACGTGATAGTGCATGATCAGCCACATGATCAGTGCATGATCAGCCACGTGATCAGTGCATGATCAGCCACGTGATCAGTGCATGATCAGTCACGTGATCAGTGCATGATCAGCCACGTGATCAGTGCATGATAGTCATGTGATCAGTGCATGATATAGACGTGATCAGTGCATGATCAGTCACGTGATCAGTGCATGATAGCCACGTGATCAGTGCATGATCAGCCACGTGATCAGTGCATGATCAGTCACGTGATCAGCATGATAGCACGTGATCAGTGCATGATCAGCCACGTGATCAGTGCATGATAGCCATGATCAGTGCATGATCAGCCTACGTGATCAGTGCATGATCAGTCACGTGACCAGTACATGGTAGCTGTGATCATGCATGATCAGCCACGAGCAGTGCATGATAGCCACGTGATCAGTGCATGATCAGTCACGTGATCAGTGCATGATCAGTCACGTGATCAGTGCATGATCATTTACGTGATCTGTGCATGATCAGTCACGTGACCAGTATATGGTAGCTACGTGATCATTCCATGACGAGCCACGTGAGCAGTGCATGATAGCCACGTGATGTGTGCATGAGTTACGTGAGGAGTATGATCAGCCACGTGATCAGTGCATGAGTGCCACGTGATCAGTGCATGATATGTCACGTGACATGATCAGCCACGTGAACAGTGCATGTTCAGCCACGTGATCAGTGCATGATAGCCACGTGATCAGTGCATGATCAGTTACGTGAGCAGTGTATGATCAGCCACGTGATCAGTGCATGTCAGACACGTGAACAGTGTATGATCAGCCACGTGATCAGTGCATGATATCCGTGATCAGTGCATGATCATCACGTGATCAGTGTATGATCAGCCACGAACAGTGCATGCTCAGTCACGTGATCTGGGCCTGCTGAGCTGCGTGATTACTGTCTGCTCATCTGCTTGACAATTGCCAGCTGAGCTGCACGATTCCTGCCTGTCATCTGCTTGACAATTGCCAGCTGTGCTGCGTAATTCCTGCCTGCTCAGCTGCTTGATTATTGCCAGCTGAGCAGCATGATTTCACCTGAGTTCCATGATTATTGCCTGCTGACTGTTTGATTCGTGCCTACTCAGCTCTTTGTTTATTGCCTCCAGAGGCACATGATCAGTGTATGATAGCAAACATGATCAGCGCATGATCAGTCACATGATCAGCGCCATTAAGTCACGTGATCACTACATGATAGTCATGTGATCAGTCCATGCTCAGTCACGGTATCAGTGCATGATCAGCCACGTGATCAGTGCATGATCTGTCACATGATTAGTGTATGATCATCCACGTGATCAGTGCATGGGCAGTCATGTGATCAGTGCATGATATAGACGTGATCAGTGCATGATCAGTCTCGTGATCAGTGCATGATAGCCACGTGATCAGTGCATGATCAGTCACCTGATGGGTGTATGATCATTCACGTGACCTGTACATGGTAGCTACATGATCATTGCATGATCAGCCACGTGAGTAGTGCATGATAGCCACGTGATCAGTGCATGATCAGTCACGTGATCAGTGCATGATCAGTCATGTGACCAGTACATGGTAGCTGCGTGATCATGCATGATCAGCCACGTGAGCAGTGCATGATAACGTGATCAGTGCATGATCAGACGTGATCAGTGCATGATCAGTCACGTGATCAGTGCATGATCAGCCACGTGATCAGTGCATGACCAGGCACGTGATCAGTGCATGTCAGCCACGTGATCAGTGCATGATAGCCACGTGATCAGTGCATGATCAGTCACGTGATCAGTGCATGATCAGTCATGATCAGTGCATGATCAGCCACGTGATCAGTGCATGATCAGCCACGTGATCAGTGCATGATCAGTCACGTGATCAGTGCATGATCAGTCACGTGATCAGTACATGGTAACGTGATCAGTGCATGATCAGCCACGTGATCAGTGCATGATAGCCACGTGATCAGTGCATGATCAGCCACGTGATCAGTGCATGATCAGTCCACGTGATCAGTGCATGATCAGTCACGTGATCAGTGCATGATCAGCCACGTGATCAGTGCATGATCAGCCACGTGATCAGTGCATGACAGCCACGTGATCAGTGCATGATCAGTCACGTGATCAGTGCATGATCAGCCACGTGATCAGTGCATGATCAGCCACGTGATCAGTGCATGATCAGCCACGTGATCAGTGCATGATCAGTCACGTGATCAGTGCATGATCAGCCACGTGATCAGTGCATGATCAGCCACGTGATCAGTGCATGATCAGCCACGATCAGTGCATGATCAGTCACGTGATCAGTGCATGATCAGTCACGTGATCAGTGCATGATCAGCACGTGATCAGTGCATGATCAGCCACGTGATCAGTGCATGATCAGTCACGTGATCAGTGCATGATAGTCACGTGATCAGTGCATGATCAGCCACGTGATCAGTGCATGATCAGCCACGTGATCAGTGCATGATAGCCACGTGATCAGTGCATGATCAGCCACGTGATCAGTGCATGATCAGTCACGTGATCAGTGCATGATATAGACGTGATCAGTGCATGATCAGTCACGTGATCAGTGCATGATAGCCACGTGATCAGTGCATGATCAGTCACGTGATCAGTGCATGATCAGTCACGTGATCAGTGCATGGTAGCTACGTGATCAGTGCATGATCAGCCACGTGATCAGTGCATGATGCCACGTGATCAGTGCATGATCAGTCACGTGATCAGTGCATGATCAGTCACGTGATCAGTGCATGATCAGCACGTGATCAGTGCATGATCAGCCACGTGATCAGTGCATGATCAATCACGTGATCAGTGCATGATCAGCCACGTGATCAGTGCATGATCAGTCACGTGATCAGTGCATGATCAGCCACGTGATCAGTGCATGATCAGCACGTGATCAGTGCATGATCAGCCACGTGATCAGTGCATGATCAGCACGTGATCAGTGCATGATCAGCCACGTGATCAGTGCATGATCAGCCACGTGATCAGTGCATGATCAGCCACGTGATCAGTGCATGATCAGTCACGTGATCAGTGCATGATCAGTCACGTGATCAGTGCATGATAGTCACGTGATCAGTGCATGATCAGCCACGTGATCAGTGCATGATCAGCCACGTGATCAGTGCATGATCAGCCACGTGATCAGTGCATGATCAGCCACGTGATCAGTGCATGATAGCCACGTGATCAGTGCATGATCAGTCACGTGATCAGTGCATGATCAGCCACGTGATCAGTGCATGATCAGCCACGTGATCAGTGCATGATCAGCCACGTGATCAGTGCATGATCAGCCACGTGATCAGTGCATGATAGCACGTGATCAGTGCATGATCAGCCACGTGATCAGTGCATGATAGCCACGTGATCAGTGCATGATCAGTCACGTGATCAGTGCATGATCAGTCACGTGATCAGTGCATGATCAGCCACGTGATCAGTGCATGATCAGTCACGTGATCAGTGCATGATAGCACGTGATCAGTGCATGATCAGCCACGTGATCAGTGCATGATAGCCACGTGATCAGTGCATGAGTCACGTGATCAGTGCATGATCAGCCACGTGATCAGTGCATGATCAGCCACGTGATCAGTGCATGATGATCCACGTGATCAGTGCATGATCAGCCACGTGATCAGTGCATGATCAGCCACGTGATCAGTGCATGATCAGCCACGTGATCAGTGCATGATAGCCACGTGATCAGTGCATGATCAGCCACGTGATCAGTGCATGATCAGCCACGTGATCAGTGCATGATCCACGTGATCAGTGCATGATCAGCCACGTGATCAGTGCATGATCAGCCACGTGATCAGTGCATGATCAGCCACGTGATCAGTGCATGACAGCCACGTGATCAGTGCATGATAGCCACGTGATCAGTGCATGATCAGTCACGTGATACATGCATCAGCCACGTGATCAGTGCATGATGAGCCACGTGATCAGTGCATGATCAATTACGTGATCAGTGCATGATCAGTCACGTGACCAGTACATGGTTGCTACGTGATCGTGCATGATCAGCCACGTGAGCAGTGCATGATAGCCACGTGATCAGTGCATGATCAGTCACGTGATCAGTACATGATCAGTCACGTGAACAGTGCATGATCATTTACGTGATCAGTGCATGATCAGTCACGTGACCAGTATATGGTAGCTACGTGATCATTCCATGACGAGCCACGTGAGCAGTGCATGATAGCCACGTGATGTGTGCATGAGTTACGTGAGCAGTGTATGATCAGCCACGTGATCAGTGCATGAGTGCCACGTGATCAGTGCATGATATGTCACGTGACAGGTGTGTGATCAGCCACGTGAACAGTGCATGATCAGCCACGTGATCAGTGCATGATAGCCACGTGATCAGTGCATGATCAGTTACGTGAGCAGTGCATGATCAGCCACGTGATCAGTGCATGGTCAGACACGTGAACAGTGTATGATCAGCCACGTGATCAGTGCATGATCATCACGTGATCAGTGTATGATCAGCCACGTGAACAGTGCATGCTCAGTCACGTGATCTGGGCCTGCTGAGCTGCGTGATTACTGTCTGCTCATCTGCTTGACAATTGCCAGCTGAGCTGCACGATTCCTGCCTGTCATCTGCTTGACAATTGCCAGCTGTGCTGCGTAATTCCTGCCTGCTCAGCTGCTTGATTATTGCCAGCTGAGCAGCATGATTCCTCACAGCTGAGTTCCATGATTATTGCCTGCTGACTGTTTGATTCGTGCCTACTCAGCTCTTTGTTTATTGCCTCCAGAGGCACATGATCAGTGTATGATAGCAAACATGATCAGCGCATGATCAGTCACATGATCAGCGCCATTAAGTCACGTGATCACTACATGATAGTCATGTGATCAGTCCATGCTCAGTCACGGTATCAGTGCATGATCAGCCACGTGATCAGTGCATGATCTGTCACATGATTAGTGTATGATCATCCACGTGATCAGTGCATGGGCAGTCATGTGATCAGTGCATGATATAGACGTGATCAGTGCATGATCAGTCTCGTGATCAGTGCATGATAGCCACGTGATCAGTGCATGATCAGTCACCTGATGGGTGTATGATCATTCACGTGACCTGTACATGGTAGCTACATGATCATTGCATGATCAGCCACGTGAGTAGTGCATGATAGCCACGTGATCAGTGCATGATCAGTCACGTGATCAGTGCATGATCAGTCATGTGACCAGTACATGGTAGCTGCGTGATCATGCATGATCAGCCACGTGATCAGTGCATGATAGCCACGTGATCAGTGCATGATCAGTCACGTGATCAGTGCATGATCAGTCACGTGATCAGTGCATGATCAGCCACGTGATCAGTGCATGATCAGGCACGTGATCAGTGCATGATCAGCCACGTGATCAGTGCATGATAGCCACGTGATCAGTGCATGATCAGTCACGTGATCAGTGCATGATCAGTCACGTGATCAGTGCATGATCAGCCACGTGATCAGTGCATGATCAGCCACGTGATCAGTGCATGATCAATCACGTGATCAGTGCATGATCAGTCACGTGATCAGTACATGATAGCTACGTGATCAGTGCATGATCAGCCACGTGATCAGTGCATGATAGCCACGTGATCAGTGCATGATAGCCACGTGATCAGTGCATGATAGCCACGTGATCAGTGCATGATCAGTCATGTGATACGTGTGTGATCAGCCACGTGATCAGTGCATGATATCCACGTGATCAGTGCATGACAGCCACGTGATCAGTGCATGAGAGCCACGTGATCAGTGCATGATCAGTCACGTGATACATGTGTGATCAGCCACGTGATCAGTGCATGATGAGCCACGTGATCAGTGCATGATCAATTACGTGATCAGTGCATGATCAGTCACGTGATCAGTACATGGTTGCTATGTGATCGGCATGATCAGCCACGTGAGCAGTGCATGATAGCCACGTGATCAGTGCATGATCAGTCACGTGATCAGTACATGATCAGTCACGTGAACAGTGCATGATCATTTACGTGATCTGCATGATCAGTCACGTGACCAGTATATGGTTGCTACGTGATCATTCCATGACAGCCACGTGAGCAGTGCATGATAGCCATGTGATGTGCATGATGAGTTACGTGAGCAGAGTATGATCAGCCACGTGATCAGTGCATGAGTGCCACGTGATCAGTGCATGATATGTCACGTGACAGGTGTGTGATCAGCCACGTGAACAGTGCATGTTCAGCCACGTGATCAGTGCATGATAGCCACGTGATCAGTGCATGATCAGTTACGTGAGCAGTGTATGATCAGCCACGTGATCAGTGCATGGTCAGACACGTGAACAGTGTATGATCAGCCACGTGATCAGTGCATGATATCCAAGTGATCAGTGCATGATCATCACGTGATCAGTGTATGATCAGCCACGTGAACAGTGCATGCTCAGTCACGTGATCAGGGCCTGCTGAGCTGCGTGATTACTGTCTGCTCATCTGCTTGACAATTGCCAGCTGAGCTGCACGATTCCTGCCTGTCATCTGCTTGACAATTGCCAGCTGTGCTGCGTAATTCCTGCCTGCTCAGCTGCTTGATTATTGCCAGCTGAGCAGCATGATTCCTCACAGCTGAGTTCCATGATTATTGCCTGCTGACTGTTTGATTCGTGCCTACTCAGCTCTTTGTTTATTGCCTCCAGAGGCACATGATCAGTGTATGATAGCAAACATGATCAGCGCATGATCAGTCACATGATCAGCGCCATTAAGTCACGTGATCACTACATGATAGTCATGTGATCAGTCCATGCTCAGTCACGGTATCAGTGCATGATCAGCCACGTGATCAGTGCATGATCTGTCACATGATTAGTGTATGATCATCCACGTGATCGCACAGTCATGTGATCAGTGCATGATATAGACGTGATCAGTGCATGATCAGTCACGTGATCAGTGCATGATAGCCACGTGATCAGTGCATGATCAGTCACCTGATGGGTGTATGATCATTCACGTGACCTGTACATGGTAGCTACATGATCATTGCATGATCAGCCACGTGAGTAGTGCATGATAGCCACGTGATCAGTGCATGATCAGTCACGTGATCAGTGCATGATCAGTCATGTGACCAGTACATGGTAGCCGTGATCATGCATGATCAGCCACGTGATCAGTGCATGATAGCCACGTGATCAGTGCATGATCAGACACGTGATCAGTGCATGATCAGTCACGTGATCAGTGCATGATCAGCCACGTGATCAGTGCATGATCAGCCACGTGATCAGTGCATGATCAGCCACGTGATCAGTGCATGATCAGCCACGTGATCAGTGCATGATCAGTCACGTGATCAGTGCATGATCAGTCACGTGATCAGTGCATGATCAGCCACGTGATCAGTGCATGATCAGCCACGTGATCAGTGCATGATCAACACGTGATCAGTGCATGATCAGTCACGTGATCAGTGCATGATAGCCACGTGATCAGTGCATGATCAGCCACGTGATCAGTGCATGATCAGCCACGTGATCAGTGCATGATCAGCCACGTGATCAGTGCATGATCAGCCACGTGATCAGTGCATGATCAGTCACGTGATCAGTGCATGATCAGCCACGTGATCAGTGCATGATAGCCACGTGATCAGTGCATGATCAGCCACGTGATCAGTGCATGATCAGTCACGTGATCAGTGCATGATAGCCACGTGATCAGTGCATGATCAGCCACGTGATCAGTGCATGATAGCCACGTGATCAGTGCATGATCAGTCACGTGATCAGTGCATGATCAGCCACGTGATCAGTGCATGATCAGCCACGTGATCAGTGCATGATCAGTCACGTGATCAGTGCATGATAGCCACGTGATCAGTGCATGATCAGCCACGTGATCAGTGCATGATCAGCCACGTGATCAGTGCATGATCAGCCACGTGATCAGTGCATGATCAGTCACGTGATCAGTGCATGATCAGCCACGTGATCAGTGCATGATCAGCCACGTGATCAGTGCATGATCAGCCACGTGATCAGTGCATGATCAGCCACGTGATCAGTGCATGATCAGTCACGTGATCAGTGCATGATAGCTACGTGATCAGTGCATGATCAGCCACGTGATCAGTGCATGATAGCCACGTGATCAGCATGATCAGCCACGATCAGTGCATGATAGCACACGTGATCAGTGCATGATCAGTCACGTGATACGTGTGTGATCAGCCACGTGATCAGTGCATGATATCCACGTGATCAGTGCATGACAGCCACGTGATCAGTGCATGAGAGCCACGGATCAGTGCATGATCAGTCACGTGATACAGTGTGTGATCAGCCACGTGATCAGTGCATGATGAGCCACGTGATCAGTGCAGGATCAATTACGTGATCAGTGCATGATCAGTCACGTGACCAGTACATGGTTGCTACGTGATCGTTGCATGATCAGCCACGTGAGCAGTGCATGATAGCCACGTGATCAGTGCATGATCAGTCACGTGATCAGTACATGATCAGTCACGTGAACAGTGCATGATCATTTACGTGATCTGCATGATCAGTCACGTGACCAGTATATGGTAGCTACGTGATCATTCCATGACGAGCCACGTGAGCAGTGCATGATAGCCACGTGATGTGTGCATGAGTTACGTGAGCAGTGTATGATCAGCCACGTGATCAGTGCATGAGTGCCACGTGATCAGTGCATGATATGTCACGTGACAGGTGTGTGATCAGCCACGTGAACAGTGCATGTTCAGCCACGTGATCAGTGCATGATAGCCACGTGATCAGTGCATGATCAGTTACGTGAGCAGTGTATGATCAGCCACGTGATCAGTGCATGGTCAGACATGAACAGTGTATGATCAGCCACGTGATCAGTGCATGAGATCAATCACGTGATCAGTGTATGATCAGCCACGTGAACAGTGCATGCTCAGTCACGTGATCTGGGCCTGCTGAGCTGCGTGATTACTGTCTGCTCATCTGCTTGACAATTGCCAGCTGAGCTGCACGATTCCTGCCTGTCATCTGCTTGACAATTGCCAGCTGTGCTGCGTAATTCCTGCCTGCTCAGCTGCTTGATTATTGCCAGCTGAGCAGCATGATTCCTCACAGCTGAGTTCCATGATTATTGCCTGCTGACTGTTTGATTCGTGCCTACTCAGCTCTTTGTTTATTGCCTCCAGAGGCACATGATCAGTGTATGATAGCAAACATGATCAGCGCATGATCAGTCACATGATCAGCGCCATTAAGTCACGTGATCACTACATGATAGTCATGTGATCAGTCCATGCTCAGTCACGGTATCAGTGCATGATCAGCCACGTGATCAGTGCATGATCTGTCACATGATTAGTATGATCATCCACGTGATCAGTGCATGGGCAGTCATGTGATCAGTGCATGATATAGACGTGATCAGTGCATGATCAGTCTCGTGATCAGTGCATGATAGCCACGTGATCAGTGCATGATCAGTCACCTGATGGGTGTATGATCATTCACGTGACCTGTACATGGTAGCTACATGATCTGCATGATCAGCCACGTGAGTAGTGCATGATAGCCACGTGATCACTGCATGATCAGTCACGTGATCAGTGCATGATCAGTCATGTGACCAGTACATGGTAGCTGCGTGATCATGCATGATCAGCCACGTGATCAGTGCATGATAGCCACGTGATCAGTGCATGATCAGACACGTGATCAGTGCATGATCAGTCACGTGATCAGTGCATGATCAGCCACGTGATCAGTGCATGACCAGCCACGTGATCAGTGTATGTCAGCCATGATCAGTGCATGATAGCCACGTGATCAGTGCATGATCAGTCACGTGATCAGTGCATGATCAGTCATGTGATCAGTGCATGATCAGCCACGTGATCAGTGCATGATCAGCCACGTGATCAGTGCATGATCAATCACGTGATCAGTGCATGATCAGTCACGTGATCAGTGCATGATAGCTACGTGATCATTGCATGATCAGCCACGTGATCAGTGCATGATAGCCACGTGATCAGTGCATGATCAGCCACGTGATCAGTGCATGATCAGCCACGTGATCAGTGCATGATCAGTCATGTGATACGTGTGTGATCAGCCACGTGATCAGTGCATGATATCCACGTGATCAGTGCATGACAGCCACGTGATCAGTGCATGAGAGCCACGTGATCAGTGCATGATCAGTCACGTGATCATGTGTGATCAGCCACGTGATCAGTGCATGATGAGCCACGTGATCAGTGCAGGATCAATTACGTGATCAGTGCATGATCAGTCACGTGACCAGTACATGGTTGCTACGTGATCGTTGCATGATCAGCCACGTGAGCAGTGCATGATAGCCACGTGATCAGTGCATGATCAGTCACGTGATCAGTACATGATCAGTCACGTGAACAGTGCATGATCATTTACGTGATCTTTGCATGATCAGTCACGTGACCAGTATATGGTAGCTACGTGATCATTCCATGACGAGCCACGTGAGCAGTGCATGATAGCCACGTGATGTGCATGAGTTACGTGAGCAGAGTATGATCAGCCACGTGATCAGTGCATGAGTGCCACGTGATCAGTGCATGATATGTCACGTGACAGGTGTGTGATCAGCCACGTGAACAGTGCATGTTCAGCCACGTGATCAGTGCATGATAGCCACGTGATCAGTGCATGATCAGTTACGTGAGCAGTGCATGATCAGCCACGTGATCAGTGCATGGTCAGACACGTGAACAGTGTATGATCAGCCACGTGATCAGTGCATGATATCCAAGTGATCAGTGCATGATCATCACGTGATCAGTGTATGATCAGCCACGTGAACAGTGCATGCTCAGTCACGTGATCAGGGCCTGCTGAGCTGCGTGATTACTGTCTGCTCATCTGCTTGACAATTGCCAGCTGAGCTGCACGATTCCTGCCTGTCATCTGCTTGACAATTGCCAGCTGTGCTGCGAATTCCTGCCTGCTCAGCTGCTTGATTATTGCCAGCTGAGCAGCATGATTCCTCACACCTGAGTTCCATGATTATTGCCTGCTGACTGTTTGATTCGTGCCTACTCAGCTCTTTGTTTATTGCCTCCAGAGGCACATGATCAGTGTATGATAGCAAACATGATCAGCGCATGATCAGTCACATGATCAGCGCCATTAAGTCACGTGATCACTACATGATAGTCATGTGATCAGTCCATGCTCAGTCACGGTATCAGTGCATGATCAGCCACGTGATCAGTGCATGATCTGTCACATGATTAGTGTATGATCATCCACGTGATCAGTGCATGGGCAGTCATGTGATCAGTGCATGATATAGACGTGATCAGTGCATGATCAGTCACGTGATCAGTGCATGATAGCCACGTGATCAGTGCATGATCAGTCACCTGATGGGTGTATGATCATTCACGTGACCTGTACATGGTAGCTACATGATCATTGCATGATCAGCCACGTGAGTAGTGCATGATAGCCACGTGATCAGTGCATGATCAGTCACGTGATCAGTGCATGATCAGTCATGTGATCAGTGCATGGTAGCTGCGTGATCATGCATGATCAGCCACGTGATCAGTGCATGATCAGTCACGTGATCAGTGCATGATCAGTCACGTGATCTGTCATATCAGAAGCATGATCAGTGCATGATCAGCCACGTGATCAGTGCATGATAGCCACGTGATCAGTGCATGATCAGTGCGTGATCAGTGCATGATCAGTCACATCAGTTATCGTGATCATGCATGATAGCCACGTGATCAGTGCATGATCATCACGTGATCAGTGCATGATCAGACACGATCAGTGCATGATCAGTCACGTGATCAGTGCATGATCAGCCACGTGATCAGTGCATGATCAGCACGTGATCAGTGCATGATCAGACGTGATCAGTGCATGATAGCCACGTGATCAGTGCATGATCAGCACGTGATCAGTGCATGATCAGTCAGATGCATGATCAGCCACGTGATCAGTGCATGATCAGCCACATGATCAGTGCATGATCACGTGATCAGTGCATGATCAGCCACGTGATCAGTGCATGATCAGTCACGTGATCAGTGCATGATCAGTCACGTGATCAGTGCATGATCAGCCACGTGATCAGTGCATGATCAGCCACGTGATCAGTGCATGATAGCCACGTGATCAGTGCATGATCAGTCACGTGATCGTGTGTGATCAGCCACGTGATCAGTGCATGATATCCACGTGATCAGTGCATGACAGCCACGTGATCAGTGCATGATAGCCACGTGATCAGTGCATGATCAGTCACGTGATACATGTGTGATCAGCCACGTGATCAGTGCATGATGAGCCACGTGATCAGTGCATGATCAATTACGTGATCAGTGCATGATCAGTCACGTGACCAGTACATGGTTGCTACGTGATCGTTGCATGATCAGCCACGTGAGCAGAGCATGATAGCCACGTGATCAGTGCATGATCAGTCACGTGATCAGTACATGATCAGTCACGTGAACAGTGCATGATCATTTACGTGATCTGTGCATGATCAGTCACGTGACCAGTATATGGTAGCTACGTGATCATTCCATGACGAGCCACGTGAGCAGTGCATGATAGCCACGTGATGTGTGCATGAGTTGTGAGCAGAGTATGATCAGCCACGTGATCAGTGCATGAGTGCCACGTGATCAGTGCATGATATGTCACGTGACAGGTGTGTGATCAGCCACGTGAACAGTGCATGTTCAGCCACGTGATCAGTGCATGATAGCCACGTGATCAGTGCATGATCAGTTACGTGAGCAGTGTATGATCAGCCACGTGATCAGTGCATGGTCAGACACGTGAACAGTGTATGATCAGCCACGTGATCAGTGCATGATATCCAAGTGATCAGTGCATGATCATCACGTGATCAGTGTATGATCAGCCACGTGAACAGTGCATGCTCAGTCACGTGATCTGGGCCTGCTGAGCTGCGTGATTACTGTCTGCTCATCTGCTTGACAATTGCCAGCTGAGCTGCACGATTCCTGCCTGTCATCTGCTTGACAATTGCCAGCTGTGCTGCGTAATTCCTGCCTGCTCAGCTGCTTGATTATTGCCAGCTGAGCAGCATGATTCCTCACAGCTGAGTTCCATGATTATTGCCTGCTGACTGTTTGATTCGTGCCTACTCAGCTCTTTGTTTATTGCCTCCAGAGGCACATGATCAGTGTATGATAGCAAACATGATCAGCGCATGATCAGTCACATGATCAGCGCCATTAAGTCACGTGATCACTACATGATAGTCATGTGATCAGTCCATGCTCAGTCACGGTATCAGTGCATGATCAGCCACGTGATCAGTGCATGATCTGTCACATGATTAGTGTATGATCATCCACGTGATCAGTGCATGGGCAGTCATGTGATCAGTGCATGATATAGACGTGATCAGTGCATGATCAGTCTCGTGATCAGTGCATGATAGCCACGTGATCAGTGCATGATCAGTCACCTGATGGGTGTATGATCATTCACGTGACCTGTACATGGTAGCTACATGATCATTGCATGATCAGCCACGTGAGTAGTGCATGATAGCCACGTGATCAGTGCATGATCAGTCACGTGATCAGTGCATGATCAGTCATGTGACCAGTACATGGTAGCTGCGTGATCATGCATGATCAGCCACGTGAGCAGTGCATGATAGCCACGTGATCAGTGCATGATCAGTCACGTGATCAGTGCATGATCAGTCACGTGATCAGTGCATGATCAGCCACGTGATCAGTGCATGATCAGGCACGTGATCAGTGTATGATCAGCCACGTGATCAGTGCATGATAGCCACGTGATCAGTGCATGATCAGTCACGTGATCAGTGCATGATCAGTCACGTGATCAGTGCATGATCAGCCACGTGATCAGTGCATGATCAGCCACGTGATCAGTGCATGATCAGTCACGTGATCAGTGCATGATCAGTCACGTGATCAGTGCATGATAGCCACGTGATCAGTGCATGATCAGCCACGTGATCAGTGCATGATAGCACGTGATCAGTGCATGATCAGCCACGTGATCAGTGCATGATCAGTCACGTGATAGTGCATGATCAGCCACGTGATCAGTGCATGATAGCCACGTGATCAGTGCATGATCAGCCACGTGATCAGTGCATGATCAGTCACGTGATCAGTGTGATCAGCCACGTGATCAGTGCATGATCAGCCACGTGATCAGTGCATGATAGCCACATGATCAGTGCATGATCACACGTGATCAGTGCATGATCAGCCACGTGATCAGTGCATGATCAGCCACGTGATCAGTGCATGATCAGTCACGTGATCAGTGCATGATCAGCCACGTGATCAGTGCATGATCAGTCACGTGATCAGTGCATGATAGCCACGTGATCAGTGCATGATCAGCCACGTGATCAGTGCATGATCAGTCACGTGATCAGTGCATGATCAGTCACGTGATCAGTGCATGATCAGTCACGTGATCAGTGCATGATCAGCCACGTGATCAGTGCATGATCAGTCACGTGATCAGTGCATGATCAGTCACCAGTGCATGGAAGCATGTGATCACACATGATCCACGTGATCAGTGCATGATAGCCACGTGATCAGTGCATGATCAGCCACGTGATCAGTGCATGATAGCCACGTGATCAGTGCATGATCAGTCACGTGATCAGTGCATGATCAGCCACGTGATCAGTGCATGATAGCCACGTGATCAGTGCATGATCAGCCACGTGATCAGTGCATGATAGCCACGTGATCAGTGCATGATCAGTCACGTGATCATGCATGATCAGCCACGTGATCAGTGCATGATCAGCCACGTGATCAGTGCATGATCAATTACGTGATCAGTGCATGATCAGTCACGTGACCAGTACATGGCTGCTACGTGATCATTGCATGATCAGCCACGTGAGCAGTGCATGATAGCCACGTGATCAGTGCATGATCAGTCACGTGATCAGTGCATGATCAGTCACGTGAACAGTATGATCATTTACGTGATCAGTGCATGATCAGTCACGTGACCAGTATATGGTAGCTACGTGATCATTGCATGATCGCCACGAGCAGTGCATGATAGCCACGTGATCATGCATGAGTTACGTGATCAGTGTATGATCAGCCACGTGATCAGTGCATGAGTCCACGTGATCAGTGCATGATAGTCACGTGATCAGTGTGTGATCAGCCACGTGATCAGTGCATGATCAGCCACGTGATCAGTGCATGATAGCCACGTGATCAGTGCATGATCAGTCACGTGATCAGTGTATGATCAGTCACGTGATCAGCATGGTAGCCACGTGATGCATGTATGATCAGCCACGCAGGCAGTGCACAGCCACGTGATCAGTGCATGATCAGTCACGTGATCAGTGCATGATCAGTCACGTGATCAGTATGGTAGCTGCGTGATCAGTGCATGATCAGCCACGTGATCAGTGCATGATAGCCACGTGATCAGTGCATGATCGTATTACCAGATCAGTGCGATCACACGTGATCAGTGCATGATCAGCCACGTGATCAGTGCATGATCAGTCACGTGATCAGTGTATGATCAGCCACGTGATCAGTGCATGATAGCCACGTGATCAGTGCATGATCAGTCACGTGATCAGTGCATGATCAGTTGCGTGACAGTGTATGATCAGCCACGTGATCAGTGCATGATCAGCCACGTGATCAGTGCATGATCAATTGACGTGATCAGTGCATGATCAGCCACGTGAACAGTGCATGATAGCTGCGTGATCAGTGCATGATCAGCCACGTGATCAGTGCATGATAGCCACGTGATCAGTGCATGATCAGCCATGTGATCAGTGCATGATCAGTCATGTGATGTCACGTGTGATCAGCCACGTGATCAGTGCATGATAGCCACGTGATCAGTGCATGAGTGCCACGTGATCAGTGCATGATATGCGTCACGTGACAGTGCATGATCAGCCACGTGATCAGTGCATGATCAGCCACGTGATCAGTGCATGATAGCCACGTGATCAGTGCATGATCAGTCACGTGAGCAGTGTATGATCAGCCACGTGATCAGTGCATG
>NW_026895066.1:0-18933 GCF_032452875.1 Bos javanicus | reverse complement strand
GTGATCAGTGCATGATCAGCCACGTGATCAGTGCATGATCAGCCATGATCAGTGCATGATCAGTCACGTGATCAGTGCATGATCAGCTCGTGATCAGTGCATGATCAGCCACGTGATCAGTGCATGATAGCCACGTGATCAGTGCATGATCAGCCACGTGATCAGTGCATGATAGCCACGTGATCAGTGCATGATCAGTCATGTGATCGTGTGTGATCAGCCACGTGATCAGTGCATGATATCCGTGATCAGTGCATGCCACGTGATCAGTGCATGAGCCACGTGATCAGTGCATGATCAGTCACGTGATCATGTGTGATCAGCCACGTGATCAGTGCATGATGAGCCACGTGATCAGTGCAGGATCAATTCGTGATCAGTGCATGATCAGTCGTGACCAGTACATGGTTGCTACGTGATCGTTGCATGATCAGCCACGTGAGCAGAGCATGATGGCCACGTGGTCAGTGCATGATCCGTGATCAGTACATGATCAGTCACGTGATCAGTGCATGATCATTTACGTGATCTTTGCATGATCAGTCACGTTACCAGTATATGGTTGCTCGTGATCATTCCATGACAACCACGTGAGCAGTGCATGATAGCCACGTGATGTGTGCATGAGTTACGTGAGCAGGTATGATCAGCCACGTGATCAGTGCATGAGTGCCACGTGATCAGTGCATGATATGTCACGCGACAGGTGTGTGATCAGCCACGTGAACAGTGCATGTTCAGCCACGTGATCAGTGCATGAGCCACGTGATCAGTGCATGATCAGTTCGTGATCAGTGTATGATCAGCCACGTGATCAGTGCATGGTCGAACACGTGAACAGTGTATGATCAGCCACGTGATCAGTGCATGATATCCAAGTGAGCAGTGCATGATCATCACGTGATCAGTGTATGATCAGCCACGTGAACAGTGCATGCTCAGTCACGTGATCTGGGCCTGCTGAGCAGCGTGATTACTGTCTGCTCATCTGCTTGACAATTGCCAGCTGGGCTGCACGATTCCTGCCTGTCATCTGCTTGACAATTGCCAGCTGTGCTGCGTAATTCCTGCCTGCTCAGCTGCTTGATTATTGCCAGCTGAGCAGCATGATTCCTCACCTGAGTTCCATGATTATTGCCTGCTGACTGTTTGATTCATGCCTACTCAGCTCTTTGTTTAGTGCCTCCAGAGGCACATGATCAGTGTATGATAGCAAACATGATCAGCGCATGATCAGTCACATGATCAGCGCCATTAAGTCACGTGATCACTACATGATAGTCATGTGATCAGTCCATGCTCAGTCACGGTATCAGTGCATGATCAGCCACGTGATCAGTGCATGATCTGTCACAAGATTAGTGTATGATCATCCACGTGATCAGTGCATGCAGTCATGTGATCAGTGCATGATATAGGCGTGATCAGTGCATGATCAGTCCGTGATCAGTGCATGATAGTCACGTGATCAGTGCATGATCAGTCACCTGATGGGTGTATGATCATTCACGTGACCTGTACATGGTAGCTACGATCATTGCATGATCAGCCGTGAGTAGTGCATGATAGCCACGTGATCACTGCATGATCAGTCACGTGATCAGTGCATGATCAGTCATGTGACCAGTACATGGTAGCTCGTGATCATGGCATGATCAGCCATTGAGCAGTGCAGTAGCCATGATCATGCAGTCAGACTGCGTGATCAGTGCATGATCAGTCCGTGATCAGTGCATGATCAGCCACGTGATCAGTGCATGATCAGTCACGTGATCAGTGCATGATCATCCACGTGATCAGTGCATGCAGTCACGTGATCAGTGCATGATATCACGTGAACAGTGCATGATCAGTCACGTGATCAGTGCATGATCAGCCACGTGATCAGTGCATGATCAGTCACGTGATGGGTGCATGATCATTCACGTGACCTGTACATGGTAGCTACGTGATCAGTGCATGATCAGCCACGTGATCAGTTCATGATAGCCACGTGATCACTGCATGATCAGTCACGTGATCAGTGCATGATCAGTCATGTGACCAGTACATGGTAGCTGCGTGATCATGCATGATCAGCCACGTGAGCAGTGCATGATAGCCGTGATCAGTGCATGATCAGTCACGATCAGTGCATGATCAGCCACGTGATCAGTGCATGATCAGACACGAGATCAGTGCATGATCAGTCACGTGATCAGTGCATGATCAGCCACGTGATCAGTGCATGACCAGGCACGTGATCAGTGTATGTCCAGCCACGTGATCAGTGCATGATAGCCACGTGATCAGTGCATGATCAGTCACGTGATCAGTGCATGATCAGTTACGTGATCAGTATATGATCAGCCACGTGATCAGTGCATGATCAGCCACGTGATCAGTGCATGTAGCTGCGTGTCATGCGCCATCCAGTTCGTGATCAGTGCATGATGTACACAATCAGTGCATGATCAAACGTGATCAGTGCATGATCAGTCCGTGATCAGTGCATGATCAGCCACGTGATCAGTGCCTGATCAGCCACGTGATCAGTGTATGATCAGCCACGTGATCAGTGCATGATAGCCACGTGATCAGTGCATGATCACTTCGTCATCAAGCATGTCAGTCACGTGATCAGTGCATGATCAGCCGTGATCAGTGCATGATGTACATGATCAGTGCATGATCAGTCACGTGATCAGTGCATGATCAGTCACGTGATCAGTACATGTAGCTACGTGATCAGTGCATGATCAGCCACGTGATCAGTGCATGATAGTCACGTGATCAGTGCATGATCAGTCACGTGATCAGTGCATGATCAGTTACGTGATCAGTGCATGATCAGCCACGTGATCAGTGCATGATCAGCCACGTGATCAGTGCATGATCAGTCACGTGATCAGTGCATGATCAGTCGTGATCAGTGCATGATAGCACGTGATCATTGCATGATCAGCCACGTGATCAGTGCATGATATCCACGTGATCAGTGCATGATCAGCCACGTGATCAGTGCATGAGCCACGTGATCAGTGCATGATCAGTCACGTGATACGTGCATGATCAGCCACGTGATCAGTGCATGATGAGCCACGTGATCAGTGCAGGATCAATTCGTGATCAGTGCATGATCAGTCACGTGACCAGTACATGGTTGCTACGTGATCGGTGCATGATCAGCCACGTGAGCAGAGCATGATAGCCACGTGGTCAGTGCATGATCAGTCACGTGATCAGTACATGATCAGTCACGTGAACAGTGCATGATCATTTACGTGATCTTTGCATGATCAGTCACGTTACCAGTATATGGTTGCTACGTCATTCCATGACAGCCACGTGAGCAGTGCATGATAGCCACGTGATGTGTGCATGAGTTCACGTGAGCAGGTATGATCAGCCACGTGATCAGTGCATGAGTGCCACGTGATCAGTGCATGATATGCATCGCGTGACAGGTGTGTGATCAGCCACGTGGACAGTGCATGTTCAGCCACGTGATCAGTGCATGATAGCCACGTGATCAGTGCATGATCAGTTACGTGAGCAGTGTATGATCAGCCACGTGATCAGTGCATGGTCAGACACGTGGACAGTGTATGATCAGCCACGTGATCAGTGCATGATATCCAAGTGATCAGTGCATGATCATCACGTGATCAGTGTATGATCAGCCACGTGAACAGTGCATGCTCAGTCACGTGATCTGGGCCTGCTGAGCTGCGTGATTACTGTCTGCTCATCTGCTTGACAATTGCCAGCTGAGCTGCACGATTCCTGCCTGTCATCTGCTTGACAATTGCCAGCTGTGCTGCGTAATTCCTGCCTGCTCAGCTGCTTGATTATTGCCAGCTGAGCAGCATGATTCCTCACACCTGAGTTCCATGATTATTGCCTGCTGACTGTTTGATTCGTGCCTACTCAGCTCTTTGTTTATTGCCTCCAGAGGCACATGATCAGTGTATGATAGCAAACATGATCAGCGCATGATCAGTCACATGATCAGCGCCATTAAGTCACGTGATCACTACATGATAGTCATGTGATCAGTCCATGCTCAGTCACGGTATCAGTGCATGATCAGCCACGTGATCAGTGCATGATCTGTCACAAGATTAGTGTATGATCATCCACGTGATCAGTGCATGGGCAGTCATGTGATCAGTGCATGATATAGGCGTGATCAGTGCATGATCAGTCTCGTGATCAGTGCATGGTAGCCACGTGATCAGTGCATGATCAGTCACCTGATGGGTGTATGATCATTCCCGTGACCTGTACATGGTAGCCATGATCATTGCATGATCAGCCACGTGAGTAGTTCATGATAGCCACGTGATCACTGCATGATCAGTCACGTGATCAGTGCATGATCAGTCATGACCAGTACATGGTAGCTGCGTGATCATGGCATGATCAGCCACGTGAGCAGTGCATGATGTGCATCAGTGCATGATCAGACATGAGATCAGTGCATGATCAGTCACGTGATCAGTGCATGATCAGCACGTGATCAGTGCATGACCAGCACGTGATCAGTATGATCAGCCAAGTGATCAGTGCATGATAGCCACGTGATCAGTGCATGATCAGTCACGTGATCAGTGCATGATCAGTTATGTGATCAGTGTATGATCAGCCACGTGATCAGTGCATGATCAGCCACATGATCAGTGCATGATCAATTCGTGATCAGTGCATGATCAGTCACGTGACCAGTACATGGTAGCTCGTGATCATTGCCTGATCAGCCACGTGATCAGTGCATGATAGCACGTGATCAGTGCATGTAGCCACTGATCAGTGCATGATCAGTCATGTGATCACGTGTGTGATCAGCCACGTGATCAGTGCATGATATCCACGTGATCAGTGCATGACAGCGTGATCAGTGCATGAGCCACGGGATCAGTGCATGATCAGTCACGTGATACATGTGATCAGCCACGTGATCAGTGCATGATGAGCCACGTGATCAGTGCAGGATCAATTACGTGATCAGTGCATGATCAGTCACGTGACCAGTACATGGTTGCTCGTGATCGTTGCATGATCAGCCGCGTGAGCAGAGCATGATAGCCGTGGTCAGTGCATGATCAGTCACGTGATCAGTACATGATCAGTCACGTGAACAGTGCATGATCATTCGTGATCTTTGCATGATCAGTCACGTTACCAGTATATGGTTGTACCATGATCATTCCGCATGCGAACCACGTGAGCAGTGCATGATAGCCGTGATGTGTGCATGAGTTCGTAGGCAGGTATGATCAGCCACGTGATCAGTGCATGAGTGCCACGTGATCAGTGCATGATATGTCACGTGACAGGTGTGTGATCAGCCACGTGAACGGTGCATGTTCAGCCACGTGATCAGTGCATGATAGCCACGTGATCAGTGCATGATCAGTTACGTGAGCAGTGTATGATCAGCCACGTGATCAGTGCATGGTCAGACACGTGAACAGTGTATGATCAGCCACGTGATCAGTGCATGATATCCAAGTGATCAGTGCATGATCATCACGTGATCAGTGTATGATCAGCCACGTGGTGCATGCTCAGTCACGTGATCTGGGCCTGCTGAGCTGCGTGATTACTGTCTGCTCATCTGCTTGATAATTGGCTGAGCTGCACGATTCCTGCCTGTCATCTGCTTGGCAATTGCCAGCTGTGCTGCGTAATTCCTGCCTGCTCAGCTGCTTGATTATTGCCAGCTGAGCAGCATGATTCCTCACACCTGTGTTCCATGATTATTGCCTGCTGACTGTTTGATTCGTGCCTACTCAGCTCTTTGTTTATTGCCTCCAGAGGCACATGATCAGTGTATGATAGCAAACATGATCAGCGCATGATCAGTCACATGATCAGCGCCATTAAGTCACGTGATCAGATAGTCATGTGATCAGTCCATGCTCAGTCACGGTATCAGTGCATGATCAGCCACGTGATCAGTGCATGATCTGTCACAAGATTAGTGTATGATCATCCACGTGATCAGTGCGGGCAGTCATGTGATCAGTGCATGATATAGGCGTGAACAGTGCATGATCAGTCGTGATCAGTGCATGATAGCCACGTGATCAGTGCATGATCAGTCACCTGATGGGTGTATGATCATTCACGTGACCTGTACATGGTAGCTACATGATCATTGCATGATCAGCCGTGAGTGCATGATAGCCACGTGATCACTGCATGATCGGTCACGTGATCGGTGCATGATCAGTCATGTGACCAGTACATGGTAGCTGCGTGATCATGGCATGATCAGCCACGTGATCAGTGCATGATAGCCACGTGATCAGTGCATGATCAGTCAGTGATACGTGTGTGATCAGCCACGTGATCAGTGCATGATCAGCCACGTGATCAGTGCATGATCAGCCACGTGATCAGTGCATGTCAATCCGTGATCATGTGATCAGCCACGTGATCAGTGCATGATAGCCACGTGATCAGTGCAGGATCAATTCGTGATCAGTGCATGATCAGTCCACGTGACCAGTACATGGTTGCTACGTGATCAGTGCATGATCAGCCGTGAGCAGTGCATGATGCTTCCGTGGTCAGTGCATGATCAGTCCATGATCAGTGCATGATCAGCCATGAACAGTGCATGTCATTCGTGATCTGTGCATGATCAGTCAGTGCAGTGCATGATTGCTATTGATCATTCCATGACAGCCACGTGATCAGTGCATGATAGCCGTGATGTGCGCCAGTTCGTGAGCAGAGTATGATCAGCCACGTGATCAGTGCATGATACCGTGATCAGTGCATGATCATGTCACGTGATCAGTGTATGATCAGCCACGTGAACAGTGCATGCTCAGTCACGTGATCTGGGCCTGCTGGGCTGCGTGATTACTGTCTGCTCATCTGCTTGACAATTGCCAGCTGAGCTGCACGATTCCTGCCTGTCATCTGCTTGACAATTGCCAGCTGTGCTGCGTAATTCCTGCCTGCTCAGCTGCTTGATTATTGCCAGCTGAGCAGCATGATTCCTCACAGCTGAGTTCCATGATTATTGCCTGCTGACTGTTTGATTCGTGCCTACTCAGCTCTTTGTTTATTGCCTCCAGAGGCACATGATCAGTGTATGATATCAAACATGATCAGCGCATGATCAGTCACATGATCAGCGCCATTAAGTCACGTGATCACTACATGATAGTCATGTGATCAGTCCATGCTCAGTCACGGTATCAGTGCATGATCAGTCACGTGATCAGTGCATGATCTATCACATGATTAGTGTATGATCATCCACGTGATCAGTGCACGGGCAGTCATGTGATCAGTGCATGATATAGGCATGATCAGTGCATGATCAGTCACGTGATCAGTGCATGATAGCCACGTGATCAGTGCATGATCAGTCACGTGGGTGTATGATCAGTCACGTGACTCATGTAGTAGCTACATGATCATTGCATGATCAGCCACGTGAGTAGTTCATGATAGCCACGTGATCACTGCATGATCAGTCACGTGATCAGTGCATGATCAGTCATGTGACCAGTACATGGTAGCTGCGTGATCATGGCATGATCAGCCACGTGCAGTGCATGATAGCCACGTGATCAGTGCATGATCAGTCCGCGATCATGCATGATCAGTCGATCAGTGCATGATCAGACACGTGATCAGTGCATGATCAGTCACGTGATCAGTGCATGATCAGTCACGTGGTCAGTGCATGACAACGCGTGATCAGTGCATGATCAGCCACGTGATCAGTGCATGATAGCCACGTGATCAGTGCATGATCAATCACGTGATCAGTGCGCCAGTATATCCCGCGTGACAGTGCATGATCAGCCCGTGATCAGTGCATATCAGCCACGTGATCAGTGCATGATAGCCACGTGATCAGTGCATGATCAGTCACATGATCGGTGTGATCAGCCCGCACGATCAGTGCATGATCAGCCACGTGATCAGTGCATGATCAGTGCGTGATCAGTGCATGATCAGCCACGTGATCAGTGCATGATCAGGCACGTGATCAGTGCATGATCAGCCACGTGATCAGTGCATGATAGCCACGTGATCAGTGCATGATCAGTCGCGTGATCAGTGCATGATCAGTTACGTGATCAGTGTATGATCAGCCACGTGATCAGTGCATGATCAGCCACGTGATCAGTGCATGATCAGTTACGTGATCAGTGCATGATCAGTCCATGATCAGTGCATGATCAGCACGTGATCAGTGCATGATCAGCCACGTGATCAGTGCATGATAGCCACGTGATCAGTGCATGATCAGCCACGTGATCGGTGCATGATCAGTCACGTGATCAGTGTATGATCAGCCACGTGATCAGTGCATGATCAGCCATGATCAGTGCATGATCAATTGCGTGATCAGTGCATGATCAGTCCATGATCAGTGCATGTAGCTCGTGATCGTGCATGATCAGCCGTGATCAGTGCATGATATCCACGTGATCAGTGCATGATCAGCCACGTGATCAGTGCATGATAGCCACGTGGATCAGTGCATGATCAGTCCATGTGCATGTGTGATCAGCCACGTGATCAGTGCATGATGAGCCGTGATCAGTGCAGGATCAATTCATTGATCAGTGCATGATCAGTCGCGTGGCCAGTACATGGTTGCTCGTGATCGTTGCATGATCAGCCACGTAGCAGGGCATGATGGCCGTGGTCAGTGCATGATCAGTCCATGATCAGTACATGATCAGTCACGTGAACAGTGCATGATCATTCGTGATCTTTGCATGATCAGTCACGTTACCGGTATATGGTTGCTATTGATCATTCCATGGCAAGCCCGTGAGCAGTGCATGATAGCCCGCGTGATGTGTGCATGAGTTCGTGGGCGAGTATGATCAGCCACGTGATCAGTGCCTGAGTGCCGCGTGATCAGTGCATGATATGCCGCGTGACAGGTGTGTGATCAGCCACGTGAACAGTGCATGTTCAGCCACGTGATCAGTGCATGATAGCCACGTGATCAGTGCATGATCATTCATGAGCGGTGTATGATCAGCCACGTGATCAGTGCATGGTCAGACACGTGAACAGTGTATGATCAGCCACGTGATCAGTGCATGATATCCAAGTGATCAGTGCATGATCATCACGTGATCAGTGTATGATCAGCCACGTGAACAGTGCATGCTCAGTCACGTGATCAGGGCCTGCTGAGCTGCGTGATTACTGTCTGCTCATCTGCTTGACAATTGCCAGCTGAGCTGCATGATTCCTCCTGCTCAGCTGCTTGATTATGCCAGCTGAGCAGCATGATTCCTCACACCTGTGTTCCATGATTATTGCCTGCTGACTGTTTGATTCGTACCTACTCAGCTCTTTGTTTATTGCCTCCAGAGGCACATGATCAGTGTATGATAGCAAACATGATCAGCGCATGATCAGTCACATGATCAGCGCCATTAAGTCACGTGATCACTACATGATAGTCATGTGATCAGTCCATGCTCAGTCACGGTATCAGTGCATGATCAGCCACGTGATCAGTGCATGATCTGTCACAAGATTAGTGTATGATCATCCACGTGATCAGTGCATGGGCAGTCATGTGATCAGTGCATGATATAGGCGTGATCAGTCATGATCAGTCTCGTGATCAGTGCATGATAGCGTGATCAGTGCATGATCAGTCACCTGATGGGTGTATGATCATTCCGTGGCCTGTACATGGTAGCTACGCAGATCATTGCATGATCAGCCACGTGAGTAGTTCATGATAGCCACGTGATCAGTGCATGATCAGTCACGTGACAGTGCATGATAGCTGCATGATCATGCATGATCAGCCGTGATCAGTGCATGATAGCCACGTGATCGGTGCATGATCAGCCACGAGATCAGTGCATGATCAGTCAAGTGATCAGTGCATGATCAGCCGTGATCAGTGCATGACCAGTACGTGATCAGTGCATGATCAGCCACGTGATCAGTGCATGATAGCCACGTGATCAGTGCATGATCAGTCACGTGATCAGTGCATGATCAGTTACGTGATCAGTGCATGATCAGTTATGTGATCAGTGTATGATCAGCCACGTGATCAGTGCATGATCAGCCCCATGATCAGTGCATGATCAATTCGTGATCAGTGCATGATCAGTCACGTGGCCAGTACATGACCAGCTCGTGATCATTGCATGATCAGCCACGTGATCAGTGCATGATAGCCACGTGATCAGTGCATGATAGCCACGTGATCAGTGCATGATCAGTCATGTGATCCGTGTATGATCAGCCACGTGATCAGTGCATGATATCCACGTGATCAGTGCATGACAGCCAAGTGATCAGTGCATGAGGCACAGGATCAGTGCATGATCAGTCACGTGATCAGTGTATGATCAGCCATGATATGCCATGTGCATCATGATCCACGTGATCAGTGCGTGATAATTCATGATATGCGTGATCAGCATGATCAGTCCATGACCAGTACATGGTTGCTACGTGATCGTTGCATGATCAGCCACGTGAGCAGAGCATGATAGCGTGATCAGTGCATGATCAGTCACGTGATCGGTACATGATCAGTCACGTGAACAGTGCATGATCATTCGTGATCTTTGCATGATCAGTCACGTTACCAGTATATGGTTGCTGCGTGATCATTCCATGACGAGCCACGTGAGCGGTGCATGATAGCCACGTGATGTATGCATCAGATTCACGTGAGCAGAGTATGATCAGCCGCGTGATCAGTGCATGAGTGCCACGTGATCAGTGCATGATATGTCACGTGACAGGTGTGTGATCAGCCGTGATCAGTGCATGTTCAGCCACGCGATCAGTGCATGATAGCCACGTGATCAGTGCATGATCAGTTACGTGAGCAGTGTATGATCAGCCACGTGATCAGTGCATGGTCAGACACGTGATCAGTGTATGATCAGCTACGTGATCGGTGCATGATATCCAAGTGATCAATGCATGATCATTACGTGATCAGTGTATGATCAGCCACGTGAACGGTGCATGCTCAGTCACGTGATCAGGCCTGCTGAGCTGCGTGATTACTGTCTGCTCATCTGCTTGACAATTGCCAGCTGAGGCTGCACGATTCCTGCCTGCTCATCTGCTTGATCATTGCCAGCTGAGCAGCATGATTCCTCACCTGAGTTCCATGATTATAGCCTGCTGACTGTTTGATTCGTGCCTACTCAGCTCTTTGTTCATTGCCTCCAGAGGCGCATGATCAGTGTATGATAGCAAACATGATCAGCGCATGATCAGTCACATGATCAGTGCCATTAAGCCACGTGATCACTACATGATAGTCATGTAATCAGTCCATGCTCATCACGGTATCAGTGCATGATCAGCCACGTGATCAGTGCATGATCTGTCACAAGATTGAGTATGATCATCCGCGTGATCAGTGCCTGGGCAGTCATGTGATCAGTGCATGATATAGGCGTGAACAGTGCATGATCAGTCTACGTGATCAGTGCATGATAGCCACGTGATCAGTGCATGATCAGTCACCTGATGGGTGTATGATCATTCCGTGACCTGTACATGGTAGCTACATGGTCATTGCATGATCAGCCACGTGAGTAGTGCATGATAGCCACGTGATCAGTGCATGATCAGTCACGTAGTCAGTGCATGATCAGTCATGTGACCGGTACATGGTAGCTGCGTGATCGTTGCATGATCAGCCACGTGAGCAGTGCATGATAGCCACGTGATCAGTGCATGATCAGACACGAGATCAGTGCATGACCAGTCACGTGATCAGTGCATGATCAGCCACGTGATCAGTGCATGATCAGACACATGATCAGTGCATGATCAGCCGTGATCAGTGCATGCAGTCACGTGATCAGTGCATGATCAGCCGTGAACAGTGCATGATCAGTCACGTGATCAGTGCATGATAGCCGTGATCAGTGCATGATCAGTCACGTGATCAGTGCATGATCAATCACGTGACCAGTGCCTGAGCAGCTGCGTGATCAGTGCATGATCAGTCACGTGATCAATGCGTGATAGCCACGTGATCATTGCATGATCAGCCACGTGATCAGTGCATGATCAGCCACGTGATCAGTGCATGATAGCTGCGTGATCAGTGCGCATGATCAGCCACGTGATCAGTGCATGATAGCCACGTGATCAGTGCATGATCATCACGTGATCAGTGCATGATCAGTCACGTGATCAGTGCATGATCAGCCGCGTAATCAGTGCATGATCAGCCACGTGATCAGTGCATGATCAGCCCGTGATCAGTGCATGATCAGTCACGTGATCAGTGTATGATCAGCCACGTGATCAGTGCACGATCAGCCATGTGATCAGTGCATGATCAGCCACGTGATCAGTGCATGATCAGTTACGTGATCAGTGATGATCAGCCGTGATCAGTGCATGATCAGCCACATGATCAGTGCATGATCAATTCGTGATCAGTGCATGATCAGTCACATGATCCAGTACATGGTAGCTTCGTGATCATTGCGTGATAAGCCGCGTGATCAGTGCATGATAGACGTGATCAGTGCATGATAGCCACGTGATCAGTGCATGATCAGTCACGTGATCGTGTATGATCAGCCACGTGATCGGTGCATGTTATCCGTGATCAGTGCAGGATAGCCCACGTGTGATCACTGCATGAAGGCAGTGATCAGTGCATGATCAGTCACGTGATCGTGTGATCAGCCCCGTGATCAGTGCATGATAGCCACGTGATCAGTGCAGGATCAATTCGTGATCAGTGCGCGGTCAGTCACGTGACCAGTACATGGTTGCTACGTGATCATTGCATGATCAGCCACGTGATCAGCATGATAGCCACGTGGTCGGTGCATGATCAGCCACGTGATCAGTGCATGATCATCCGTGATCAGTGCATGATCATTCACGTGATCAGTGCCTGATCAGCCACGTGACAGTGCATGATCGCCACGTGATCAGTGCTTGATCAACCGCGTGATCAGTGCATGATCAGTCCGTGATCAGTGCAGTCAGCCACGTGATCAGTGCATGATCAGTCCACGTGATCAGTGCATGATCAGCCACGTGATCAGTGCATGATCAGTTACGTGATCAGTGTATGATCAGCCACGTGATCAGTGCATGATAGCCACGTGATCAGTGCATGATCAACCGCGTGATCAGTGCATGATCAGCCACGTGATCATTGCATGATCAATCATGCTCAGTGCATGATCAGCCGTGACCAGTACATGGTAGCTCGTGATCATTGCCTGATCAGCCACGTGATCAGTGCATGATAGCCACGTGATCAGTGCATGATCAGTCATGTGATCCGTGTGTGATCAGCCACGTGATCAGTGCATGATATCCACGTGATCAGTGCATGCCATACGTGGTCAGTGCATGATAGCCACGTGATCAGTGCATGATCAGTCACGTGATACATGTGTGATCAGCCACGTGATCAGTGCATGGTGAGCCACGTGATCAGTGCAGGATCAATTCGTGATCAGTGCATGATCAGTCACGTGACCAGTACATGGTTGCTACGTGGTCGTTGCATGATCAGCCACGTGAGAAGAGCATGATAGCCACGTGATCAGTGCATGATCAGTCACGTGATCAGTACGTGATCAGTCACGTGAACAGTGCATGATCATTTACGTGATCTTTGCATGATCAGTCACGTGACCAGTATATGGTTGCTCCGTGATCATTCCATGACGAACCCCGTGAGCAGTGCATGATAGCCACGTGATGTGTGCATGAGTTCGTGAGCAGAGCATGATCAGCCGCGTGATCAGTGCATGAGTGCCACGTGATCAGTGCATGATATGTCACGTGACGGGTGTGTGATCAGCGTGAACAGTGCATGTTCAGTCACGTGATCAGTGCATGATAGCCACGTGATCAGTGCATGATCAGTTACGTGAGCAGTGTGATGTCCAGCCACGTGATCGGTGCATGGTCAAACACGTGAACAGTGTATGATCAGCCACGTGATCAGTACATGATATCCAAGTGATCAGTGCATGATCATCACGTGATCAGTGTATGATCAGCCACGTGAACAGTGCATGCTCAGTCACGTGATCTGGGCCTGCTGAGCTGCGTGATTACTGTCTGCTCATCTGCTTGACAATTGCCAGCTGAGCTGCACGATTCCTGCCTGTCATCTGCTTGACAATTGCCAGCTGTGCTGCGTAATTCCTGCCTGCTCAGCTGCTTGATTATTGCCAGCTGAGCAGCATGATTCCTCACACCTGAGTTCCATGATTATTGCCTGCTGACTGTTTGATTCGTGCCTACTCAGCTCTTTGTTTATTGCCTCCAGAGGCACATGATCAGTGTATGATAGCAAACATGATCAGCGCATGATCAGTCACATGATCAGCGCCATTAAGTCACGTGATCACTACATGATAGTCATGTGATCAGTCCATGCTCAGTCACGGTATCAGTGCATGATCAGCCACGTGATCAGTGCATGATCTGTCACAAGATTAGTGTATGATCATCCACGTGATCAGTGCACGGGCAGTCATGTGATCAGTGCATGATATAGGCGTGAACAGTGCATGATCAGTCGTGATCAGTGCATGATAGCCACGTGATCAGTGCATGATCAGTCACCTGATGGGTGTATGATCATTCACGTGGCCTGTACATGGTAGCTACATGATCGTTGCATGATCAGCCACGTGAGTAGTTCATGATAGCCACGTGATCCTGCATGATCGATCACGTGACCAGTGATGCAGTACGCTGTGATCATGGCATGATCAGCCACGTGAGCAGTGCAGTGATACGTGATCAGTGCATGATCAGACACGAGATCAGTGCATGATCATCACGTGATCAGTGCACGGTCAGCCACGTGATCAGTGCATGACAGCACGTGATCAGTGTATGATCAGCCAAGTGATCAGTGCATGATAGCCACGTGATCAGTGCATGATCAGTCACGTGATCAGTGCATGATCAGTCCATGATCAGTGCATGATCAGTTATGTGATCAGTGTATGATCAGCCACGTGATCAGTGCATGATCAGCCACATGATCAGTGCATGATCAATTCGTGATCAGTGCATGATCAGTCACGTGACCAGTATATGGTAGCTACGTGATCATTGCCTGATAAGCCACGTGATCAGTGCATGATAGCCACGTGATCAGTGCATGATAGCCACGTGATCAGTGCATGATCAGTCATGTGATAAGTGATGTGATCAGCCACGTGATCAGTGCATGAGTATCACGTGATCAGTGCATGAGCCACGTGATCAGTGCATGATCAGTCACGTGATACATGTGTGATCAGCCACGTGATCAGTGCATGATCAGCCACGTGATCAGTGCAGGATCAATTCACGTGATCAGTGCATGATCATCACGTGACAGTACATGGTTGCATTGATGGATTGCATGATCAGCCGTGAACAGTGCATGATAGCCACGTGGTCAGTGCATGATCAGTCACGTGATCAGTACATGATCAGTCACGTGAACAGTGCATGATCATTTACGTGATCTTTGCATGATCAGTCCGTTACCAGTATATGGTTGCTCGTGATCATTCCATGACGAGCCACGTGAGCAGTGCATGATAGCCACGTGAAGTGCATGATGAGTTCGTGAGCAGAGTATGATCAGCCACGTGATCAGTGCATGAGTGCCGTGATCAGTGCATGATATGTCATGTGACAGGTGTGTGATCAGCCACGTGAACAGTGCATGTTCAGCCACGTGATCAGTGCATGATAGCCACGTGATCAGTGCATGATCAGTTACGTGAGCAGTGTATGATCAGCCACGTGATCAGTGCATGGTCAGACACGTGAACAGTGTATGATCAGCCACGTGATCAGTGCATGATATCCAAGTGATCAGTACATGATCAATCACGTGATCAGTGTATGATCAGCCACGTGAACAGTGCATGCTCAGTCACGTGATCTGGGCCTGCTGAGCTGCGTGATTACTGTCTGCTCATCTGCTTGACAATTGCCAGCTGGGCTGCAATTCCTGCCTGCTCAGCTGCTTGATTATTGCCAGCTGAGCAGCATGATTCCTCACACCTGTGTTCCATGATTGTTGCCTGCTGACTGTTTGATTCGTGCCTACTCAGCTCTTTGTTTATTGCCTCCAGAGGCACATGATCAGTGTATGATAGCAAACATGATCAGCGCATGATCAGTCACATGATCAGCGCATTAAGTCACGTTATCACTACATGATAGTCATGTGATCAGTCCATGCTCAGTCACGGTATCAGTGCATGATCAGCCACGTGATCAGTGCATGATGCACAGATTAGTGTATGATCATCCACGTGATCAGTGCATGAGCAGTCATGTGATCAGTGCATGATATAGCGTGAACAGTGCATGATCAGTCTCGTGATCAGTGCATGATAGCCACGTAATCAGTGCATGATCAGTCACCTGATGGGTGTATGATCATTCACGTGACCTGTACATGGTAGCTACATGATCATTGCATGATCAGCCACGTGAGTAGTGCATGATAGCGTGATCACTGCATGATCAGTCACGTGATCAGTGCATGATCAGTCATGTGACCAGTACATGGTAGCTGCGTGATCCGTGCATGATCAGCCACGTGAGCAGTGCATGATAGCCGCGTGATCAGTGCATGATCAGTCACGTGATCAGTGCATGGTCAGTTACGTGATCAGTGCATGACCAGCCACGTGATCAGTGCATGATCAGACACGAGATCGGTGCATGATCAGTCACGTGATCAGTGCATGATCAGTCACGTGATCAGTGTATGATCAGCCGTGATCAGTGCATGATCAGCCACGTGATCAGTGTATGATGTCACGTGATCAGTGCATGATCAACCACGAGATCAGTGCATGATCAGTCACGTGATCAGTGCGTGATCAGCCACGTGATCAGTGCATGATCAGCCACGTGATCAGTGCATGATGATACATGATCAGTGCGATCAGTCAATTCGTAGCAGTGCATGATAGCCAAGTGATCAGTGCATGATCAGCCACGTGATCAGTGCATGATCAGCCACGTGATCAGTGCATGATCAGCCACGTGATCAGTGCATGATCAGTCACGTGATCAGTGTGTGATCAGCCACGTGATCAGTGCATGATCATCCACGTGATCAGTGCATGATCAGCCAAGTGATCAGTGCATGAGCCACGTGATCAGTGCATGATCAGTCACGTGATCATGTGTGATCAGCCATGATCAGTGCATGATCAGCCACGTGATCAGTGCATGATCATTCGTGATCAGTGCATGATCAGTCCGTGACCAGTACATGGTTGCTACGTGATCATTGCATGATCAGCCACGTGAGCGGTGTATGATAGCCGCATGATCAGTGCATGATGATCAGTCCATGATCAGTGCATGATCAGTCATGCAGGCAAAGTGCAGTCATTTGCGTGATCAGTGCATGATCAGTCACGTGATCAGTGCATGATAGCCACGTGATCAGTGCATGATCAGCCAGATCAGTGCATGATCAGTCCACGTGATCAGTGCATGATCAGTCACGTGATCAGTGCATGATCAGCCACGTGATCAGTGCATGACCAGCCACGTGATCAGTGTGATCAGTCACGTGATCAGTGCATGATCAGCCACGTGATCAGTGCATGATAGCCACGTGATCTATGCATGATCAGCCACGTGATCAGTGCATGATCAGCCGTGATCAGTGCATGATCAATTACGTGATCAGTGCATGATCAGTCGTGACCAGTACATGGTAGCTATGATCATTGCCTGATCAGCCGCGTGATCAGTGCATGATAGCCACGTGATCAGTGCATGATCAGTCACGTGATCAGTGTGATTAGCCACGTGATAAGTGCATGATATCACGTGATCAGTGCATGATAGCCACGTGATCAGTGCATGAGAGCCACGTGATCAGTGCATGATCAGTCACGTGATCATGTGTGATCAGCCACGTGATCAGTGCATGATGAGCCACGTGATCAGTGCAGGATCAATTACGTGATCAGTGCATGATCAGTCACGTGACCAGTACATGGTTGCTCGTGATCGTTGCATGATCAGCCACGTGAGCAGTGCATGATAGCCACGTGATCAGTGCATGATCAGTCACGTGATCAGTACATGATCAGTCCGTGAACAGTGCATGATCATTTACGTGATCTTTGCATGATCAGTCGCGTTACCAGTATATGGTAGCTACGTGATCATTCCGCATGAACCCGTGAGCAGTGCATGATAGCCACGTGATGTGCATGGAGTTACGTGAGCGGAGTATGATCAGCCACGTGATCAGTGCATGAGTGCCAGTGATCAGTGCATGATATGTCCGTGACAGGTGTGTGATCAGCCACGTGACAGTGCATGTTCAGCCATGATCAGTGCATGATAGCCACGTGATCAGTGCATGATCAGTTACGTGGGCAGTGTATGATCAGCCACGTGATCAGTGCATGGTCAGACACGTGACAGTGTATGATCAGCGTGATCAGTGCATGATATCCAAGTGATCAGTGCATGATCATCACGTGATCAGTGTATGATCAGCCACGTGAACAGTGCATGCTCAGTCACGTGATCAGGGCCTGCTGAGCTGCGTGATTACTGTCTGCTCATCTGCTTGACAATGCCAGCTGAGCTGCACGATTCCTGCCTGTCATCTGCTTGACAATTGCCAGCTGTGCTGCGTAATTCCTGCCTGCTCAGCTGCTTGATTGTGCCAGCTGAGCAGCATGATTCCTCACAGCTGAGTTCCATGATTATTGCCTGCTGACTGTTTGATTCGTGCCTACTCAGCTCTTTGTTTATTGCCTCCAGAGGCACATGATCAGTGTATGATAGCAAACATGATCAGCGCATGATCAGTCACATGATCAGCGCCATTAAGTCACGTCACTACATGATAGTCATGTGATCAGTCCATGCTCAGTCACATGATCAGTGCATGATCAGCCACGTGATCAGTGCATT
>NW_026895065.1:0-18985 GCF_032452875.1 Bos javanicus | reverse complement strand
GATCACGTGACTGATCATGCACTGATCACGGCTGATCATACACTGACTCACGTGACTGATCATGCACTGATCACGTGGCTGATCATGCACTGATCTGTGTGACTGATCATGCACTGATCACGTGACTGATCATGCACTGATCACGTGACTGATCATGCACTGACTACGTGGCTGATCATGCACTGATCATGTAGCTACCATGTATCAGGTCAGGTGACTGATCATATGCACCCATCAGGTGACTGATCATGCACTGATCACGTGGCTATCATGCACTGATCACGTGGCTGATCATACACTGATCACGTGCCTGATCATGCACTGATCACGTGACTGATCATGCACTGATCACGTGGCTGATCATGCACTGATCACGTGGCTGATCATGCACTGATCACGTGGCTGATCATGCACTGATACCGTGACTGAGCATGGACTGATCACATGACTATCATGTAGTGATCACGTGACTTAATGGCGCTGATCATGTGACTGATCATGCACTGATCATGTTTGCTATCATACACTGATCATGTGCCTCTGGAGGCAATAAACAAAGAGCTGAGTAGGCACGAATCAAACAGTCAGCAGGCAATAATCATGGAACTCAGGTGTGAGAATCATGCTGCTCAGCTGGCAATAATCAAGCAGCTGAGCAGGCAGGAATTACGCAGCACAGCTGATAATTGTCAAGAGATGACAGGCAGGAATCGTGCAGCTCAGCTGGCAATTGTCAAGCAGATGAGCAGACAGTAATCACGCAGCTCAGCAGGCCCTGATCACGTGACTGAGCATGCACTGTTCACGTGGCTGATCATACACTGATCACGCATCTGATCATGCACTGATCACGTGGCTATCATGCACTGATCACGTGGCTGATCATGCACTGATCACGTGTTGACCATGCACTGATCACGTGGCTGATCATACACTGATCACGTAACTGATCATGCACTGATCACGTGGCTGATCATGCACTGATCACGTGGCTATCATGCACTGATCACGTGGCTGATCATGCACTGATCACGTGACTGATCATGCACTGATCACCTACACATGCACTCATCAGGACTGGCTATCATGCACTGATCACGTGGTGATCATGCACTGATCACGGCTGATCATGCACTGATCACGTCTGATCATGCACTGATCACGTGACTGATCATGCACTGATCACGGATGATCATGCACTGATCACGTGATGATCATGCACTGATCACGTGGCTATCATGCACTGATCACGTGGCTGATCATGCACTGATCACGTAGCTATCATGCACTGATCACGTGACTGATCATGCACTGATCACGTAATTGATCATGCACTGATCACGTGACTGATCATGCACTGATCACGTGACTGATCATGCACTGACTGCGTGACAGACTGATCATGCACTGATCACGTGGCTATCATGCACTACTCACGTGGCTGATCATGCAATGATCATGTAGCTACCATGTACTGGTCACGTGACTGATCATACACCCATCAGGTGACTGATCATGCACTGATCACGTGGCTATCATGCACTGATCACGTGACTGATCATGCACTGATCACGTGCCTGATCATGCACTGATCACGTGACTGATCATGCACTGATCACGTGGCTGATCATGCACTGATCACGTGGCTGATCATGCACTGATCACGTGGCTGATCATGCACTGATACCGTGACTGAGCATGGACTGATCACATGACTATCATGTAGTGATCACGTGACTTAATGGCGCTGATCATGTGACTGATCATGCGCTGATCATGTTTGCTATCATACACTGATCATGTGCCTCTGGAGGCAATAAACAAAGAGCTGAGTAGGCACGAATCAAACAGTCAGCAGGCAATAATCATGGAACTCAGCTGTGAGGAATCATGCTGCTCAGCTGGCAATAATCAAGCAGCTGAGCAGGCAGGAATTACGCAGCACAGCTGGCAATTGTCAAGCAGATGACAGGCAGGAATCGTGCAGCTCAGCTGGCAACACAAGCAGATGAGCAGACAGTAATCACGCAGCTCAGCAGGCCCTGATCACGTGACTGAGCATGCACTGTTCACGTGGCTGATCATACACTGATCACGTGATGATCATGCACTGATCACTTGGATATCATGCACTGATCACGTGGCTGATCATACACTGTTCACGTGTCTGACCATGCACTGATCACGTGGCTGATCATGCACTGATCACGTGGCTGATCATGCACTGATCACGTGGCTGATCATGCACTGATCACGTGGCTGATCATGCACTGATCACGTGACTGATCATGCACTGATCACGTGGCTGATCATGCACTGATCAGTGGCTATCATGCACTTCACGTGGCTGATCATACACTGATCACGTGACTGATCATGCACTGATCACGTGGCTATCATGCACTGATTCACTGGCTATCGCGGCATGATCACAGGCTGATCATGCACTGATCACGTGACTGATCATGCACTGATCACGTCTATGATCATGCACTGATCACGTGACTGATCATGCACTGATCACCGATGATCATGCACTGATCATGGCTGCTGATCATGCACTGATCACGCAGGGCTATCATGCACTGATCACGTGCTGATCATGCACTGATCACGCATGGCTATCATGCACTGATCATGTGACTGATCATGCACTGATCACGTGCTGATCATGCACTGATCACGTGCTGATCATGCACTGATCACGTGGCTGATCATGCACTGATCACGTGGCTATCATGCACTGATCACGTGATCAATCATGCACTGATCATAACTGATTGGCTGATCATGCACTGATCACGTGACTGATCATGCACTGATCACGTGACTGATCATGCACTGATCACGTGACTGATCATGCACTGATCACGTGGCTATCATGCACTACTCACGTGGCTGATCATGCAATGATCATGTAGCTACCATGTACTGGTCACGTGACTGATCATACACCCATCAGGCACTGATCATGCACTGATCACGTGGCTATCATGCACTGATCACGTGGCTGATCATGCACTGATCACGTGCCTGATCATGCACTGATCACGTGACTGATCATGCACTGATCACGTGGCTATCATGCACTGATCACTTGCTGATCATGCACTGATCACGTGGCTGATCATGCACTGATACCTGACTGAGCATGGACTGATCACATGACTATCATGTAGTGATCACGTGACTTAATGGCGCTGATCATGTGACTGATCATGCGCTGATCATGTTTGCTATCATACACTGATCATGTGCCTCTGGAGGCAATAAACAAAGAGCTGAGTAGGCACGAATCAAACAGTCAGCAGGCAATAATCATGGAACTCAGCTGTGAGGAATCATGCTGCTCAGCTGGCAATAATCAAGCAGCTGAGCAGGCAGGAATTACGCAGCACAGCTGGCAATTGTCAAGCAGATGACAGGCAGGAATCGTGCAGCTCAGCTGGCAATTGTCAAGCAGATGAGCAGACAGTAATCACGCAGCTCAGCAGGCCCTGATCACGTGACTGAGCATGCACTGTTCACGTGGCTGATCATACACTGATCACGTGACTGATCATGCACTGATCACTGCATACATGCACTGATCACGTGGCTGATCATACACTGATCACGTGACTGATCATGCACTGATCACGTGGCTGATCATGCACTGATCACGTGGCTGATCATGCACTGATCACGTGGCTGATCATGCACTGATCACGTGGCTGATCATGCACGATGTCGCAGAATGATCATGCACTGATCACGTGACATCATGCACTGATCACGTGGCTATCATGCACTGATCACGTGGCTGATCATGCACTGATCACGTGACTGATCATGCACTGATCACTGGCTATCATGCACTGATTCACTGGCTATCATGCACTGATCACGTGGCTGATCATGCATGATCACGACTGATCATGCACTGATCACGCCTATATCATGCACTGATCACATGACTGATCATGCACTGATCACGTGGCTGATCATGCACTGATCACGTGACTGATCATGCACTGATCACGTGGCTATCATGCACTGATCACGTGGCTGATCATGCACTGATCACGTGAGCTATCATGTACTGATCACGAGTGACTGCGCACTGATCACGCACTGACTGCACTGATCACGTGACTGATCATGCACTGATCACGGCGATCATGCACTGATCACGTGACTGATCATGCACTGATCACGTGGCTATCATGCACTGATCACGTGGCTGATCATGCAATGATCATGTAGCTACCATGTACTGTCACGTGACTGATCATACACTGATCAGGTGACTGATCATGCACTGATCACGGCTATCATGCACTGATCACGTGGCTGATCATGCACTGATCACTGCCTGATCATGCACTGATCACGTGAGCCAAATCATGCACTGATCACGTGGCTGATCATGCACTGATCACATGATCATGCACTGATCACGTGGCTGATCATGCACTGACACCGTGACTGAGCATGGACTGATCACATGACTATCACAGTGACTGATCACGTGACTTAATGGCGCTGATCATGTGACTGATCATGCACTGATCATGTTTGCTATCATACACTGATCATGTGCCTCTGGAGGCATAAACAAAGAGCTGAGTAGGCACGAATCAAACAGTCAGCAGGCAATAATCATGGAACTCAGCTGTGAGGAATCATGCTGCTCAGCTGGCAATAATCAAGCAGCTGAGCAGGCAGGAATTACGCAGCACAGCTGGCAATTGTCAAGCAGACACAGAGAATCGTGCAGCTCAGCTGGCAATTGTCAAGCAGATGAGCAGACAGTAATCACGCAGCTCAGCAGGCCCAGATCACGTGACTGAGCATGCACTGTTCACGTGGCTGATCATGCACACTGATCACGTGACTGATCATGCACTGATCACGTGAATCATGCACTGATCACGTGGCTGATCATACACTGTTCACGTGTCTGACCATGCACTGATCACGTGGCTGATCATACACTGCTCACGTAACTGATCATGCACTGATCACGGCTGATCATGCACTGATCTGTGGCTGATCATGCACTGATCACGTGGCTGATCATGCACTGATCACGTGACTGATCATGCACTGATCACTGGCTATCATGCACTGATCACGTGGCTATCATGCACTGATCACGTGGCTGATCATGCACTGATCACGTGACTGATCATGCACTGATCACGCTGATATCATGCACTGATCACGTGACTGATCATGCACTGATCACGTGGATGATCATGCACTGATCATGGCTGATCATGCACTGATCACGTGCTATCATGCACTGATCACGTGGCTGATCATGCACTGATCACGTAGCTACCATGTACTGGTCACGTGACTGATCATGCACTGATCACGTAATTGATCATGCACTGATCACGTGACTGATCATGCACTGATCACGTGACTGATCATGCACTGATCACGTGACTGATCATGCACTGATCACGTGGCTATCATGCACTGATCACGTGGCTGATCATGCACTGATCACCTGGCATACTGATCACGTGACTGATCATGCACTGATCACACTGATCATGCACTGATCACGTGGCTGATCATGCACTGATCACGTGGCTGATCATGCACTGATCACGTGACTGATCATGCACTGATCACGTGACTGATCATGCACTGATCACGTGGCTGATGCATCATCACGTGGCTGATCATGCAATGATCATGTAGCTACCATGTACTGGTCACGTGACTGATCATACACCCATCAGGTGACTGATCATGCACTGATCACGTGGCTATCATGCACTGATCACGTGGCTGATCATGCACTGATCACGTGCCTATCATGCACTGATCACGTGACTGATCATGCACTGATCACGTGGCTGATCATGCACTGATCACGTGGCTGATCATGCACTGATCACGTGGCTGATCATGCACTGATCACGTGACTGAGCATGGACTGATCACATGACTATCATGTAGTGATCACGTGACTTAATGGCGCTGATCATGTGACTGATCATGCACTGATCATGTTTGCTATCATACACTGATCATGTGCCTCTGGAGGCAATAAACAAAGAGCTGAGTAGGCACGAATCAAACAGTCAGCAGGCAATAATCATGGAACTCAGGTGAGGAATCATGCTGCTCAGCTGGCAATAATCAAGCAGCTGAGCAGGCAGGAATTACGCAGCACAGCTGGCAATTGTCAAGCAGATGACAGGCAGGAATCGTGCAGCTCAGCTGGCAATTGTCAAGCAGATGAGCAGACAGTAATCACGCAGCTCAGCAGGCCCTGATCACGTGACTGAGCATGCACTGTTCACGTGGCTGATCACATGCTGATCACGAACTGATCATGCACTGATCACGTGGCTATCATGCACTGATCACGTGGCTGATCATACACTGCACGTAACTGATCATGCACTGATCACGTGGCTATCATGCACTGATCACGTGGCTGATCATGCACTGATCACGTGGCTGATCATGCACTGATCACGGCTGATCATGCACTGATCACGTGACTGATCATGCACTGATCACGTGGCTGATCATGCACTGATCACGTGGCTATCATGCACTGATCACGTGGCTGATCATGCACTGATCACGTGACTGATCATGCACTGATCACGTGGCTGATCATGCACTGATCACGTGGCTATCATGCACTGATCACGTGGCTGATCATGCACTGATCACGTGACTGATCATGCACTGATCACGTCTGATCATGCACTGATCACATGACTGCCCATGCACTGATCACGTGGATGATCATGCACTGATCATGTGACTGATCATGCACTGATCACGTGGCTATCATGCACTGATCACGTGGATCATGCACTGATCACGTGATACCATGTACTGTCACGTGACTGATCATGCACTGATCACGTGGCTGATCATGCACTGATCACGTGACTTATCATGCACTGATCACGTGACTGATCATGCACTGATCACGTGACTGATCATGCACTGATCACGTGGCTATCATGCACTCACTAGTGCTGATCATGCAATGATCGCAGCTACCATGTACTGGTCACGTGACTGATCATACACCCATCAGGTGACTGATCATGCACTGATCACGTGGCTATCATGCACTGATCACGTGGCTGATCATGCACTGATCACGTGCCTGATCATGCACTGATCACGTGACTGATCATGCACTGATCACGTGGCTATCATGCACTGATCACGTGGCTGATCATGCACTGATCACGTGGCTGATCATGCACTGATACGTGACTGAGCATGGACTGATCACATGACTATCATGTACTGATCACGTGATCATGGCGCTGATCATGTGACTGATCATGCACTGATCATGTTTGCTATCATACACTGATCATGTGCCTCTGGAGGCAATAAACAAAGAGCTGAGTAGGCACGAATCAAACAGTCAGCAGGCAATAATCATGGAACTCAGGTGTGAGGAATCATGCTGCTCAGCTGGCAATAATCAAGCAGCTGAGCAGGCAGGAATTACGCAGCACAGCTGGCAATTGTCAAGCAGATGACAGGCAGGAATCGTGCAGCTCAGCTGGCAATTGTCAAGCAGATGAGCAGACAGTAATCACGCAGCTCAGCAGGCCCTGATCACGTGACTGAGCATGCACTGTTCACGTGGCTGATCATACACTGATCACGTGACTGATCATGCACTGATCACGTGGCTATCATGCACTGATCACGTGGCTGATCATACACTGATCACGTGTCTGACCATGCACTGATCACGTGGCTGATCATACACTGATCACGTAACTGATCATGCACTGATCACGTGGCTGATCATGCACTGATCACGTGGCTATCATGCACTGATCACGTGGCTGATCATGCACTGATCACGTGACTGATCATGCACTGATCACGTGGCTATCATGCACCAACTGGCTATCATGCACTGATCACGTGGCTGATCACACTGATCACGTGACTGATCATGCACTGATCACGTCTATATCATGCACTGATCACGTGACTGATCATGCACTGATCACGTGGATGACTGCATACACTGATCATGTGACTGATCATGCACTGATCACGTGGCTATCATGCACTGATCACGTGCTGATCATGCACTGATCACGTAGCTATCATGTACTGATCACGTGACTGATCATGCACTGATCACGTGATCTGATCATGCACTGATCACGTGACTGATCATGCACTGATCACGTGATGATCATGCACTGATCACGTGACTGATCATGCACTGATCACGTGGCTATCATGCACTGCTCACGTGGCTGATCATGCAATGATCACGTAGCTACCATGTACTGGTCACGTGACTGATCATGCACTGATCACGTGACTGATCATGCACTGACGTGGCTGATCATGCACTGATCACGCAGATCATGCACTGATCACGTGACTGATCATGCACTGATCACGTGACTGATCATGCACTGATCACGCACTGATCATGCACTGATCACCTGCCTGATCATGCACAGACTCATGCGACTGATCATGCACTGATCACATGGCTATCATGCACTGATCACGTGGCTGACCATGCACTGATCACGTGGCTGATCATGCACTGATACCTGATTGAGCATGGACTGATCACATGACTATCATGTAGTGATCACGTGACTTAATGGCGCTGATCATGTGACTGATCATGCACTGATCATGTTTGCTATCATACACTGATCATGTGCCTCTGGAGGCAATAAACAAAGAGCTGAGTAGGCACGAATCAAACAGTCAGCAGGCAATAATCATGGAACTCAGCTGTGAGGAATCATGCTGCTCAGCTGGCAATAATCAAGCAGCTGAGCAGGCAGGAATTACGCAGCACAGCTGGCAATTGTCAAGCAGATGACAGGCAGGAATCGTGCAGCTCAGCTGGCAATTGTCAAGCAGATGAGCAGACAGTAATCACGCAGCTCAGCAGGCCCTGATCACGTGACTGAGCATGCACTGTTCACGCTGATCATACACTGATCACGTGATGATCATGCACTGATCACTTGGATATCATGCACTGATCACGTGGCTGATCATACACTGTTCACGTGTCTGACCATGCACTGATCACGTGGCTGATCATACACTGCTCACGTAACTGATCATGCACTGATCACGTGGCTATCATGCACTGATCACGTGGCTGAACATGCACTGTTCACGGCTGATCACACACCTGCTCACGTGACATATCATGCACTGATCACGTGGCACTCATGCACTGATCACGCTGATCATACTCTGCTCACGTAACTCATCATGCACATCACGTGGCTATCATGCACTGCTCACGTGGCTCTCATGGAATGATCACGTAGCTACCATATACTGGTCACGTGACTGATCATGCACTGATCACGAATGATCATGCACTGATCACGTGGCTGATCATGCACTGATCACGTGATCTGACTGCACTGATCACGTGGCTATCATGCACTGCTCACGTGGCTGATCATGCAATGATCACGTAGCAACCATGTATGGTCACGTGACTGATCATGCACTGATCACGAATTGATCCTGCACTGATCACGTGGCTCATCATGCACTGATCACGTGGCTGATCACACATGTATCACGTGACTGATCATGTACAGATCACGCGGCTATCATGCACTGATCACGTGGCTATCATGCACTGATCACGTGGATATCATGCACTGATCACGTGGCTGATCACACACGATCACGTGACTGATCATGCACTGATCACGTGGCTATCATGCACTGATCACGTGGCTATCATGCACTGATCACGTGGCTGATCATGCACTGATCACGAGCTGATCATGCACTGATCACGTGACTGATCATGCACTGATCACGAACTGATCATGCACTGATCACGCGGCTGATCATGCACTGATCACGTGACTGATCATGCACTGATCACGTTACTGATCATGCACTGATCACGTGGCTATCATGCACTGATCACGTGGCTGATCATGCACTGATCACGTGACTGATCATGCACTGATCACGTGGCTATCATGCACTGATCACTGGCTGATCACGCACTGATCACGTGGCTGATCATGCACTGATCACGTGATGATCATGCACTGATCACGGCTGATCATGCACTGATCACTTGACTGATCATGCACTGATCACGTGGCTGATCATACACTGATCACGTGACTGATCATGCACTGATCACGTGGCTATCATGCACTGATCACGTGCTGGTCATGCAATGATCACGTAGCTATCATGCACTGATCACGTGACTGATCATGCACTGATCACGTGACTGATCATGCATTGATCACGTGACTGATCATGCACTGATCACGTGGCTGATCATGCACTGATCACGGCTATCATGCACTGATCACATGGCTGATCATGCACTGATCACGTGACTGATCATGCATGATCACGTGGCTATCATGCACTGATCACGTGGCTGATCATGCACTGATCACGTAGCTGACCATGTACTGGTCACGTGACTGATCATGCACTGATCACGTGACTGATCATGCACTGATCACGTGGCTATCATGCACTGATCACGTGACTGATCATGCAATGATCACGCCTATATCATGCACTGATCACGTGACTGATCATGCACTGATCACGTGGATGATCATGCACTGATCATGTGCTGATCATGCACTGATCACGTGGCTGATCATGCACTGATACCGTGACTGAGCATGGACTGATCACATGACTATCATGTAGTGATCACGTGACTTAATGGCGCTGATCATGTGACTGATCATGCGCTGATCATGTTTGCTATCATACACTGATCATGTGCCTCTGGAGGCAATAAACAAAGAGCTGAGTAGGCACGAATCAAACAGTCAGCAGGCAATAATCATGGAACTCAGCTGTGAGGAATCATGCTGCTCAGCTGGCAATAATCAAGCAGCTGAGCAGGCAGGAATTACGCAGCACAGCTGGCAATTGTCAAGCAGATGACAGGCAGGAATCGTGCAGCTCAGCTGGCAATTGTCAAGCAGATGAGCAGACAGTAATCACGCAGCTCAGCAGGCCCTGATCACGTGACTGAGCATGCACTGTTCACGTGGCTGATCATACACTGATCACGTGATTGATCATGCACTGATCACTTGGATATCATGCACTGATCACGTGGCTGATCATACACTGTTCACGTGTTTGACCATGCACTGATCACGTGGCTGATCATACACTGATCACGCAACTGATCATGCACTGATCACGTGGCTATCATGCACTGATCACGTGGCTGAACATGCACTGTTCACGGCTGATCACACACCTGTCACGTGACATATCATGCACTGATCACGTGGCACTCATGCACTGATCACGTGGCTGATCATACACTGATCACGTGACTGATCATGCACACATCACGTGGCTATCATGCACTGCTCACGTGGTTCATGCAATGATCACGTGGCTACCATATACTGGTCACGTGACTGATCATGCACTGATCACGAATGATCATGCACTGTTCACGTGACTGATCATGCACTGATCACGTGACTGATCATGCACTGATCACGTGGCTATCATGCACTGCTCACGTGGCTGATCATGCATCGATCACGTAGCAACCATGTACTGTCACGTGACTGATCATGCACTGATCACGCACTGATCCTGCACTGATCACGTGGCTCATCATGCACTGATCAGTGGCTGATCATGCACTGATCACGTAGTCTGACCATGCACTGATCACGGCTGATCATGCACTATCACGTGACTGATCATGCACTGATCACGTGGCTATCATGCACTGATCACGTGGCTGATCATGCACTGATCACGTGGCTGATCATGCACTGATCACGTGGCTGATCATGCACTGATCACGGCACTCATGCACTGATCACGGCTGATCATGCACTGATCACGTGACTGATCATGCACTGATCACGCTGATCATGCACTGATCACGGGGATCATGCAATGATCACGTAGCTACCATGTACTGGTCACGTGACTGATCATGCACTGATCACGTGATTGATCATGCACTGATCACGTGACTGATCATGCACTGATCACGTGACTGATCATGCACTGATCACGTGGCTGATCATGCACTGATCACGTGACTGATCATGCACTGATCACGTGACTGATCATGCACTGATCACGTGGCTGATCATCATGCACTGATCACGTGATGATCATGCACTGATCACGTGACTGATCATGCACTGATCACGTGGCTATCATGCACTGATCACGTGGCTGATCATGCACTGATCACGTGACTGATCATGCACTGATCATGTGACTGATCATGCACTGATCACGTGACTGATCATGCACTGATCACGTGGCTGATCATGCACGGATCACGTGGCTGATCATGCACTGATCACGTGACTGATCATGCACTGATCACGTGACTGATCATGCACTGATCACGTGGTATCATGCACTGATCACGTGGCTGATCATGCACTGATCACGTGACTGATCATGCACTGATCACGTGACTGATCATGCACATCACGCCGGCTGATCATGCACTGATCACGTGGCTGATCATGCACTGATCACGTGATGATCATGCACTGATCACGTCTGATCATGCACTGATCACGTGACTGATCATGCACTGATCACTGACTGATCATGCACTGATCACGTGACTGATCATGCACTGATCACGTGGATATCATGCACTGATCAGGCTGATCATGCAATGATCACGTGGCTATCATGCACTGATCACGTGACTGATCATGCACTGATCACGTAGCTGATCATGCACTGATCAGTGTGACTGATCATGCACTGATCACGTGACTGATCATGCACTGATCATGTGATTGATCATGCACTGATCACGTGACTATCATGCACTGATCACGTGGCTGATCATGCACTGATCACGTAGCTATCATGCACTGATCACGTGACTGATCATGCACTGATCACGCATGATCATGCACTGATCATGCTGATCATGCACTGATCACGTGGATCATGCACTGATCACGCGTGACTGATCATGCACTGATCACGTGACTGATCATGCACTGATCACGTGGATATCATGCACTGATCACGTAGCTGATCATGCAATGATCACGTAGGCTGACCATGTACTGGTCACGTGACTGATCATACACTGATCACGTGACTGATCATGCACTGATCACGTGGCTATCATGCACTACTCACGGCTGATCATGCAATGATCACGTAGCTACCATGTATGGCACGTGACTGATCATACACCCATCAGGTGACTGATCATGCACTGATCACGTGCCTGATCATGCACTGATCACGACTGATCATGCACTGATCACGTGGCTATCATGCACTGATCACATGGCTGATCATGCACTGATCACGTGGCTGATCATGCACAGATACTGTGACTGAGCATGGACTGATCACATGACTATCATGTAGTGATCACGTGACTTAATGGCTCTGATCATGTGACTGATCATGCGCTGATCATGTTTGCTATCATACACTGATCATGTGCCTCTGGAGGCAATAAACAAAGAGCTGAGTAGGCACGAATCAAACAGTCAGCAGGCAATAATCATGGAACTCAGCTGTGAAATCATGCTGCTCAGCTGGCAATAATCAAGCAGCTGAGCAGGCAGGAATTACGCAGCACAGCTGGCAATTGTCAAGCAGATGACAGGCAGGAATCGTGCAGCTCAGCTGGCAATTGTCAAGCAGATGAGCAGACAGTAATCACGCAGCTCAGCAGGCCCAGATCACGTGACTGAGCATGCACTGTTCACGTGGCTGATCACACAATGATCACGTGATGATCATGCACTGATCACGTGGATATCATGCACTGATCACGTGGCTGATCATGCACTGTTCACGTGTCTGATCATGCACTGATCACGTGGCTGATCATGCACTGATCACGTAACCGATCATGCACTGATCACGTGGCTATCATGCACTGATCACGTGGCTGATCATACACTGATCACGTGACTGATCATGCACTGCATCACGTGACTGATCATGCACTGATCACGTGGCTGTCATGCACTGATCACGTAGCTACCATGCACTGATCATGACTGATCATGCACATCACGTATGATCATGCACTGATCACGTGGCTGATCATGCACTGATCACGCGGCTGATCATGCACTGATCACGATGATCATGCTCTGCTCACGTGGCTGATCATGCACTGATCACGTAGCTGATCATGCACTGGTCACGTGACTGATCATGCACTGATCACGTGACTGATCATGCACTGATCACGTGGCTGATCATGCACTGATCACGTGATGATCACTGATCACGTGGCTTCATGCACTGATCACGTGGCTGATCATGCACTGATCACGCGATGCATGCACTGATCACGCTGATCATGCACGGATCACGTGACTGATCATGCACTGATCACGTGGCTATCATGCACTGATCACGTGGCTGATCATGCACTGATCACGTGACTATCATGCACTGATCACGCGGTGATCATGCACTGATCATGACTGATCATGCACTGATCACGCATGATCATGCACGGATCACGTGGCTGATCATGCACTGATCACGTGACTGATCATGCACTGATCACGTGACTGATCATGCACTGATCACGTGGCTATCATGCACTGATCACGTGATGATCATGCACCGATCACGTGGCTGATCATGCACTGATCACGTGACTGATCATGCACTGATCACGTGGCTATCATGCACTGATCAGGTGGCTGATCATACACCGATCAGTGAATGATCATGCACCGATCAGGTGACTGATCATGCACTGATCACGTGGCTGATCATGCACTGATCACCTCTATATCATGCACGGATCACGTGACAGATCATGAACTGATCACGCGGCTGATCATACACTGATCACGTGGCTGATCATGCACTGATCACGTGGCTGATCATGCACTGATACCGTGACTGAGCATGGACTGATCACATGACTATCATGTAGTGATCACGACTTAATGGCGCTGATCATGCACTGATCATGCGCTGATCATGTTTGCTATCACTGACTGATCATGTGCCTCTGGAGGCAATAAACAAAGAGCTGAGTAGGCACGAATCAAACAGTCAGCAGGCAATAATCATGGAACTCAGCTGTGAGGAATCATGCTGCTCAGCTGGCAATAATCAAGCAGCTGAGCAGGCAGGAATACGCAGCACAGCTGGCACCTGTCAAGCAGATGACAGGCAGCATGCAGCTCAGCTGGCAATTGTCAAGCAGATGAGCAGACAGTAATCACGCAGCTCAGCAGGCCCAGATCACGTGACTGAGCATGCACTGTTCACGTGGCTGATCATACACTGATCACGTGACTGATCATGCACTGATCACTTGGATATCATGCACTGATCACGTGGCTGATCATACTGATCACGCGAACTGACCATGCACTGATCACGTGGCTGATCATGCACTGCTCACGTAACTGATCATGCACTGATCACGCGGCACTACCACGCACGGACACGTGGCTGATCATGCACTGATCACGTGGCTGATCATGCACTGATCACGTGGACTGATCATGCACCGATCACGTGACTGATCTGCACTGATCACGTGGCTATCATGCACTGCTCACGTGGCTGATCATGCACTGATCACGCCTGATCATGTACTGGTCACATGACTGATCATGCACTGATCACGTGACTGATCATGCACTGATCACGGCTATCATGCACGACTCACGTGGCTGATCATGCAATGATCATGTAGCACCATGTACAGGTCACGTGAATGATCACACCCATCACGTGACGGATCATGCACTGATCACGTGGCTATCATGCACTGATCACGTGACTGATCATGCACTGATCACGTGGCTATCATGCACTGATCACGTGACTGATCATGCACTGATCACGTGGCTGATCATGCACTGATACCGTGACTGAGCATGGACTGATCATGACTATCATGTAGTGATCACGTGACTTAATGGCGCTGATCATGTGACTGATCATGCGCTGATCATGTTTGCTATCATACACTGATCATGTGCCTCTGAGGCAATAAACAAAGAGCTGAGTAGGCACGAATCAAACAGTCAGCAGGCAATAATCATGGAACTCAGCTGTGAGGAATCATGCTGCTCAGCTGGCAATAATCAAGCAGCTGAGCAGGCAGGAATTACGAGCACAGCTGGCAATTGTCAAGCAGATGACAGGCAGGAATCGTGCAGCTCAGCTGCAATTGTCAAGCAGATGAGCAGACAGTAATCACGCAGCTCAGCAGGCCCAGATCACGTGACTGAGCATGCACTGTTCACGTGGCTGATCATACACTGATCACGTGATGATCATGCACTGATCACTTGGATATCATGCACTGATCACGCGGCTGATCATACACTGTTCACGTGTCTGACCATGCACTGATCACGTGGCTGATCATACACTGCTCACGTGACTGATCATGCACTGATCACGTGGCTATCATGCACTGATCACGTGGCTGATCATACTGCTCACGTAATGATCATGCACTGATCACGTGACTATCATGCACTGCTCACGTGGCTCGTCATGGAATGATCACTGGCTGACCATGTACTGGTCACATGATGATCATGCACAGATCACGAAATGATCACGCACTGTTCACGTGACTGATCATGCACTGATCACGTGATGATCATGCACTGATCACGTGACTATCATGCACTGCTCACGTGGCTGATCATGCAATGATCACGAGCTAGATCATGCACTGGTCACGTGACTGATCATGCACTGATCACGCACTGATCCTGCACTGATCACGTGGCTGATCACGCACTGATCAATGGATCATGCACTGATCACGCGGTGATCATGCACTGATCACGCAACACGCATGCACTGACATGGATGATCATGCACTGATCACGTGGCTGATCACACAGATCACGTGACTGATCATGCACTGATCACGTGGCTATCATGCACTGATCGCGCATGATCACCATGATCACGTAGCTACCATGTACTGGTCACGTGACTGATCATGCACTGATCACGTAAATGATCATGCACTGATCACGTGGATGATCACGCACTGATCACGTGGCTGATCACACTGATCACGTGACTGATCATGCACTGATCACGTGACTGATCATGCACTGATCACGTGATGATCATGCACTGATCACGTGGATATCATGCACTGATCACCTGGCTGATCATGCACTATCACGTGACTGATCATGCAATGATCACGTAGCTACCATGTACAGATCACGTGGATGATCATACACCCATCAGGTGACTGATCATGCACTGATCACGTGGCTGATCATGCACTGATCACGAGACTGATCATGCACTGATCACGTCTATATCATGCACTGATCACATGACTGCCCATGCACTGATCACGTGGATGATCATACACTAATCATGTGACAGATCATGCACTGATCACGTGGCTGATCATGCACTGATACCGTGACTGAGCATGGACTGATCACATGACTATCATGTAGTGATCACGTGACTTAATGCGCTGATCATGTGACCGATCATGCGCTGATCATGTTTGCTATCATACACTGATCATGTGCCTCTGGAGGCAATAAACAAAGAGCTGAGTAGGCACGAATCAAACAGTCAGCAGGCAATAATCATGGAACTCAGCTGTGAGGATCATGCTGCTCAGCTGGCAATAATCAAGCAGCTGAGCAGGCAGGAATTACGCAGCACAGCTGGCAATTGTCAAGCAGATGACAGGCAGGAATCGTGCAGCTCAGCTGGCAATTGTCAAGCAGATGAGCAGACAGTAATCACGCAGCTCAGCAGGCCCAGATCACGTGACTGAGCATGCACTGTTCACGTGGCTGATCATACACTGATCACGTGATTGATCATGCACTGATCACTTGGATATCATGCACTGATCACGGCTGATCATACACTGTTCACGTGTCTGACCATGCACTGATCACGTGGCTGATCATACACTGCTCACGTGTAACTGATAATGCACTGATCACGTGATTGATCATGCACTGATCACGTGGTTGATCATGCACTGACTGCACATGACATCATGCACTGATCACGTGACTGATCATGCACTGATCACGTGACTGATCATGCACTGATCACGTGGCTATCATGCACTGCTCACGTGGCTGGTCATACTGATCACGTGGCTACCATGTACTGATCACGTGACTGATCATGCACTGATCACGTAACTGATCATGCACTGATCACGTGACTATCATGCACTATCACGTGGATGATCATGCACTGATCATGGCTACTATGTACTGTCACGTGACTGATCATGCAAATTCATATCATGACTGATCGCTAGTGCACTGATCACGTGACTGATCATGCACTGATCACGTGACTGATCATGCACTGATCACATAGCTACCATGCACTGATCACTGATGATCATGCACTGATCACGGGCTGATCATGCACTGATACCTGGACTGATCATGGACTGATCACATGATCATGCATGTACTGATCACGTGACTTAATGGCACTGATCATGACTGATCATGCGCTGATCATGTTTGCTATCATACACTGATCATGTGCCTCTGGAGGCAATAAACAAAGAGCTGAGTAGGCACGAATCATACAGTCAGCAGGTGTATAATCATGGAACTCAGCTGTGAGAATCATGCTGTTCAGCTGGCAATAATCAAGCATGAGCAGGCAGGAATTACGAGCACAGCTGGCAATTGTCAAGCAGATGACAGGCAGGAATCACCAGCTCAGCTGGAAATTGTCAAGCAGATGAGCAGACAGTAATCACAGCAGCTCAGCAGGCCCTGATCACGTGACTGAGCATGCACTGTTCACGTGGCTGATCACACACCTATCACGCGATGATCATGCACTGATCACTGGACTGATCATGCACTGATCACTTCATCATCACACTGATCACGTCTGATCATGCACTGATCACGGCTGATCACACTGCTCACGTAATGATCATGCACTGATCACGTGGCTATCATGCACTGATCACGTGGCT
>NW_026895064.1:0-19915 GCF_032452875.1 Bos javanicus | reverse complement strand
ATGATCACCATAGCTACCATGTACTGATCACGTGACTGATCATGCACTGATCACGTGACTGATCATGCACTGATCACGTGGCTATCATATGCTGATCACATGACTGATCATGCACTGATCACAGCAGCTGATCATGCACTGATCACGTGACTGATCATGCACTGATCACGTGGCTGATCATGCACTGATCACGTGGCTGATCATGCACTGATCACGTGACTGATCATGCACTGATCACGTGACTGATCATGCACTGATCGTGAGGCTATCATGCACTGATCACGTGGCTGATCATGCACTGATACCGTGACTGAGCATGGACTGATCACATGACTATCATGTAGTGATCACGTGACAATGGCGCTGATCATGTGCTGATCATCATGATCATGTTGCTGTCTGTACACTGATCATGTGCTCTGGAGCAATAAACAAAGAGCTGAGTAGGCACGAATCAAACATCAGTGGCAATAATCATGGAACTCAGGGTGAGAATCATGCTGCTCAGCTGGCAATAATCAAGCAGCTGAGCAGGCAGGAATTGGCACAGCTGGCAATTGTCAAGCAGATGACAGGCAGGAATCGTGCAGCTCAGCTGGCAATTGTCAAGCAGATGAGCAGTGGTAATCACATCAGCAGGCCTGATCACGTGTGAGCATGCACTGTTCACGTGGCTGATCATACACTGATCACGTGATGATCATGCACTGATCATGGGATATCATGCACTGATCACGTGGCTGATCATACACTGTTCACGTTCACGACCATGCACTGATCACGTGGCTGATCATACACTGCTCACGTAACTGATCATGCACTGATCACGTGGCTATCATGCACTGATCACGTGGCTGATCATGCACTGTTCGTGGCTGATCACACACTGTCACGTGACATATCATGCACTGATCACGTGGCTCATCACTGATCACGTGGCTGATCATACACTGCTCACGTGACTCATGCAGATCATCGTGGCTATCATGCACTGCTCACATGGCTATCATGGAATGTCATGACAACCATATCACTGATCACGACTGATCATGCACTGATCACGTACTGATCATGCACTGATCACATTGATCATGTACTGATCACGTGACTGATCATGCACTGATCACGTGGCTATCATGCACTGCTCACGTGGCTGATCATGCAAATCACGTAGCAACCATGTACTGGTCACGTGACTGATCATGCACTGATCACGTAATTGATCATGCACTGATCACGTGGCTGATCATGCACTGATCACGTGGCTGATCATGCACTGATCACGTGACTGATCATGCACTGATCACGTGGCTGATCATGCACATTGGCGTGGATATCATGCACTGATCACGTGGCTGATCACACACGTATCACGTGACTGATCATGCACTGATCACGTGGCTATCATGCACTGATCACGTGGCTATCATGCACTGATCACGTGGCTGATCATGCACTGATCACGTGCATCATGCACTGATCACGTGACTGATCATGCACTGATCAATGAGCTGATCATGCACTGATCACGTGGCATCATGCACTGATCACGTGGCTGATCATGCATGATCACGTGACTGATCATGCACTGATCACGTGGCTATCATGCACTGATCACGTGGCTGATCATGCACTGATCACGTGGCTATCATGCACTGATCACGTGGCTGATCACACACTATCACGTGACTGATCATGCACTGATCACGTGGCTGATCATGCACTGATCACGTGGCTATCATGCACTGATCACGTGGCTGATCATGCACTGATCACGTGGCTATCATGCACTGATCACGTGACTGATCATGCACTGATCACGTGACTATCATGCACTGATCACGTGGCTGATCATGCACTGATCACGTGGCTGATCATGCACTGATCACGTGACATCATGCACTGATCACGTGATGATCATGCACTGATCACGTGGCTATCATGCACTGATCACGTGGCTGATCATGCACTGATCACGTGGCTGATCATGCACTGATCACGTGGCTGATCATGCACTGATCACGTGACTGATCATGCACTGATCACGTGGCTGATCATGCACTGATCACGTGGCTGATCATGCACTGATCACGTGGCTGATCATGCACTGATCACGGCTATCATGCACTGATCACGTGACTGATCATGCACTGATCACGTGGCTGATCATGCACTGATCACGTGGCTGATCATGCACTGATCACGTGGCTGATCATGCACTGATCACGTGATATCATGCACTGATCACGTGGCTGATCATGCACTGATCACTCTGATCATGCACTGATCACGTGGCTGATCATGCACTGATCACGTACTGATCATGCACTGATCACGGCTATCATGCACTGATCACGTGGCTGATCATGCACTGATCACGTGGCTGATCATGCACTGATCACGTGACTGATCATGCACTGATCACGTGGCATCATGCACTGATCACGTGGCTGATCATGCACTGATCACGTGACTGATCATGCACTGATCACGTGCTATCATGCACTGCTCACGTGGCTGATCATGCAATGATCACGTAGCTACCATGTACTGGTCACGTGACTGATCATGCACTGATCACGTGACTGATCATGCACTGATCACGTGGCTGATCATGCACTGATCACGTGACTGATCATGCACTGATCACGTGGCTGATCATGCACTGATCACGTGACTGATCATGCACTGATCACGTGGCTGATCATGCACTGATCACGTGGCTGATCATGCACTGATCACGTGACTGATCATGCACTGATCACGTGACTGATCATGCACTGATCACGTGGTGATCATGCACTGATCACGTGGCTCATCATGCACTGATACCGTGACTGAGCATGGACTGATCACATGACTATCATGTAGTGATCACGTGACTTAATGGCGCTGATCATGTGACTGATCATGCGCTGATCATGTTTGCTATCATACACTGATCATGTGCCTCTGGAGGCAATAAACAAAGAGCTGAGTAGGCACGAATCAAACAGTCAGCAGGCAATAATCATGGAACTCAGCTGTGAGGAATCATGCTGCTCAGCTGGCAATAATCAAGCAGCTGAGCAGGCAGGAATTACGCAGCACAGCTGGCAATTGTCAAGCAGATGACAGGCAGGAATCGTGCAGCTCAGCTGGCAATTGTCAAGCAGATGAGCAGACAGTAATCACGCAGCTCAGCAGGCCCTGATCACGTGACTGAGCATGCACTGTTCACGTGGCTGATCATACACTGATCACGTGATGATCATGCACTGATCACTTGGATATCATGCACTGATCACGTGGCTGATCATACACTGTTCACGTGTCTGACCATGCACTGATCACGTGGCTGATCATACACTGCTCACGTAACTGATCATGCACTGATCACGTGGCTATCATGCACTGATCACGTGGCTGAACATGCACTGTTCACGTGGCTGATCACACACCTGTCACGTGACATATCATGCACTGATCACGTGGCACTCATGCACTGATCACGTGGCTGATCATACTCTGCTCACGTGCTCATGCACATCACGTGGCTATCATGCACTGCTCACGTGGCTCATCATGGAATGATCATGCTATACTGGTCACGTGACTGATCATGCAGATCACGTAAATGATCATGCACTGTTCACGTGACTGATCATGTACTGATCACGTGACTGATCATGCACTGATCACGTGGCTATCATGCTCTGCTCACGTGGCTGATCATGCAACGATCACGTAGCAACCATGTACTGGTCACGTGACTGATCATGCACTGATCACGTATTGATCATGCACTGATCACGTGGCTCATCATGCACTGATCACGTGGCTGATCACACTGATCACGTGACTGATCATGCACTGATCACGTGGCTATCATGCTGATCACGTGGATATCATGCACTGATCACGTGGCTGATCATGCGTATCATGACTGATCATGCTGATCACGGGCTATCATGCACTGATCACGTGGCTATCATGCACTGATCACGTGGCTGATCATGCAATGATCACGTAGCTACCATGTACTGGTCACGTGACTGATCATGCACTGATCACGTGATTGATCATGCACTGATCACGTGGCTGATCATGCACTGATCACGTGGCTGATCATGCACTGATCACGTGACTGATCATGCACTGATCACGTGGCTGATCATGCACTGATCACGTGGCTGATCATGCACTGATCACGTGGCTATCATGCACTGATCACGTGGCTGATCATGCTGATCACGTGACTGATCATGCACTGATCACGTGACTGATCATGCACTGATCACGTGGCTATCATGCAATCCGTGGCTGATCATGCACTGATCACGTAGCTATCATGCACTGATCACGTGACTGATCATGCACTGATCACGTGACTGATCATGCACTGATCACGTGGCTGATCATGCACTGATCACGTGGCTGATCATGCACTGATCACGTGACTGATCATGCACTGATCACGTGACTGATCATGCACTGATCACGTGGCTATCATGCACTGATCACGTGAGCACCAGGACATACACTGATCACGTGACTGATCATGCACTGATCACGTGGCTGATCATGCACTGATCACGTGACTGATCATGCACTGATCTGACAAATGTCATGCACTGATCACGTGGCTATCATGCACTGCGTGGCTGATCATGCACTGATCACGTAGCTACCATGTACTGATCACGTGACTGATCATGCTGATCACGTGACTGATCATGCACTGATCACGTGGCTGATCATGCACTGATCATGATGATCATGCACTGATCACGTGGATATCATGCACTGATCACGTGGCTGATCATGCACTGATCACGTGTCTGACCATGCACTGATCACGTGGCTGATCATGCACTGATCACGTAACTGATCATGCACTGATCACGTGGCTATCATGCACTGATCACGTGGCTGATCATGCACTGATCACGTGGCTGATCACACACTGTCACGTGACATATCATGCACTGATCACGTGGCACTCATGCACTGATCACGTGGCTGATCATACACTGATCACGTAACTGATCATGCACACATCACGTGGCTATCATGCACTGATCACGTGGCTGATCATGGAATGATCACGTAGCTACCATGCACTGGTCACGTGACTGATCATGCACTGATCACGTAAATGATCATGCACTGATCACGTGACTGATCATGCTGATCACGTGACTGATCATGCACTGATCACGTGGCTGATCATGCACTGATCCGCGTGGCTGATCATGCACTGATCACGTGGCTGATCATGCATGATCATGGCTGATCATGCACTGATCACGTGACTGATCATGCACTGATCACGTGGCTGATCATGCACTGATCCGTGGCTGATCATGCACTGATCACGTGGCTGATCATGCACTGATCACGTGACTGCCATGCACTGATCACGTGACTGATCATGCACTGATCACGTGACTGATCATGCACTGATCACGTGGCTGATCATGCACTGATACACGTGACTGAGCATGGACTGATCACATGACTATCATGTAGTGATCACGTGACTTAATGGCGCTGATCATGTGACTGATCATGCGCTGATCATGTTTGCTATCATACTGATCATGTGCCTCTGGAGGCAATAAACAAAGAGCTGAGTAGGCACGATCAAACAGTCAGAGGCAATAATCATGGAACTCAGTTGAGGAATCATGCTGCTCAGCTGGCAATAATCAAGCAGCTGAGCAGGCAGGAATTATAGCACAGCTGGCAATTGTCAAGCAGATGACAGGCAGGAATCGTGCAGCTCAGCTGGCAATTGTCAAGCAGATGAGCAGACAGTAATCACGCAGCTCCAGGCTGATCACGTGACTGAGCATGCACTGTTCACGTGTGATCATGATCACTGATGATCATGCACTGATCACGGATATCATGCACTGATCACGTGGCTGATCGCACTATCACGTGTCTGATCATGCACTGATCACGTGGCTGATCATACTGCTCACGCATGATGACATGTGCACATGATCGTGTATATCATGCACTGATCACATGGCTGAACATGCACTGTCACGTGGCAGTACACACTGTCGTGATCAATTGATGCATGCACACATCACACAGCCAGCTATGCACTGATCACGTGGCTAGATGCACTGTGGCTGGCAACATATGCACAATCACGTGACTGATCATGCACTGATCACGTGATCATGCACTGATTCACGTGACTGATCATGCACTGATCACGTGACTGATCATGCACTGATCACGTGGCTATCATGCACTGCTCACGTGGCTGATCATGCACGATCACGTAACTGCATGTACTGGTCACGTGACTGATCATGCACTGATCACGTGGTGATCATGCACTGATCACGTGGCTCATCATGCACTGATCACGTGGCTGATCACATGTATCACGTGACTGATCATGCACTGATCACGTGGCTGATCATGCACTGATCACGTGGCTATCATGCACTGATCACGTGGCTGATCATGCACTGATCACGTGACTGATCATGCACTGATCACGTGACTGATCATGCACTGATCACGTGGCTGATCATGCACTGATCGTGGCTGATCATGCACTGATCACGTGGCTGATCATGCACTGATCACGTGGCTGATCATGCACTGATCACGTGGCTGATCATGCACTGATCACGTGGCTGATCATGCACTGATCACGTGGCTGATCATGCACTGATCACGTGACTGATCATGCACTGATCACGTGACTGATCATGCACTGATCACGTGGCTATCATGCACTGATTGGCTGGACATACACTGATCACGTGCCTGGTCATGCACTGATCCGCATGGTGATCATGCACTGATCACGCTGATCATGCACTGATCACGTGACTGATCATGCACTGATCACGTGGCTATCATGCACTGCTCACGTGGCTGATCATGCATGATCACGTGCTACATGTACTGGTCACATGACTGATCATGCACTGATCACGTGACTGATCATGCAGTGATCACGTGGCTATCATGCACTACTCACGTGGCTGATCATGCAATGATCATGTAGCTACCATGTACAGGTCACGTGAATGATCATACACCCATCAGGTGACTGATCATGCACTGATCACGTGGCTATCATGCACTGATCACGAGACTGATCATGCACTGATCACGTCATATCATGCACTGATCACATGACTGCCCATGCACTGATCACGTGGATGATCATACACTAATCATGTGACAGATCATGCACTGATCACGTGGCTGATCATGCACTGATACGTGACTGAGCATGGACTGATCACATGACTATCATGTAGTGATCACGTGACTTAATGGCGCTGATCATGTGACTGATCATGCGCTGATCATGTTTGCTATCACACTGATCATGTGCCTCTGGAGGCAATAAACAAAGAGCTGAGTAGGCACGAATCAAACAGTCAGCAGGCAATAATCATGGAACTCAGCTGTGAGGAATCATGCTGCTCAGCTGGCAATCAAGCAGCTGAGCAGGCAGGAATTACGCCAGCTGGCAATTGTCAAGCAGATGACAGGCAGGAATCGTGCAGCTCAGCTGGCAATTGTCAAGCAGATGAGCAGACAGTAATCACGCAGCTCAGCAGGCCCAGATCACGTGACTGAGCATGCACTGATCACGTGGCTGATCATGCACTGATCACGTGACTGATCATGCACTGATCACGTGGCTGATCATGCACTGATCACGTGGCTGTCTGCACACTCCACGTGGCTGATCATGATGATCTGCATGGCTATCATGCACTGATCACGTTGATCATGCACTGATCACGTGACTGATCATGCAGTCACGTGGCTATCATGCACTATCACGTGGCTGATCATGCACTGATCACGTAGCTACCATGCACTGGTCACGTGAATGATCATGCACCCATCACGTGACCATCGATCATGCACTGATCACGTGATTGATCACTGATCACGTGGCTGATCATGCACTGATCACGTGGCTGATCATGCACTGATCACGTGGCTGATCATGCACTGATCACGTGGCTGATCATGCACTGATACCGTGACTGAGCATGGACTGATCACATGACTATCATGCACTGATCACGTGACTTAATGCGCTGATCATGTGACTGATCATGCGCTGATCATGTTTGCTATCATACACTGATCATGTGCTCTGGGCAATAAACAAAGAGCTGGTAGGCACTGAATCAAACAGTCAGCAGGCAATAATCATGGAACTCAGGTGTGAGAATCATGCTGCTCAGCTGTATTAAGCAGCTGAGCAGGCAGGAATCGCAGCTTCATGGTGTCAAGCAGATGACAGGCAGGAATCGTGCAGCTCAGCTGGCAATTGTCAAGCAGATGGCAGACAGTAATCACGTGGCTCAGCAGGCCCTGATCACGTGACTGAGCATGCACTGTTCACGTGGCTGATCATGCACTGATCACGTGACTGATCATGCACTGATCACGTGGATATCATGCACTGATCACGTGGCTGATCATACACTGATCACGTGGCTGATCATGCACTGATCACGTGGCTGATCGCACTGATCACGTAACTGATCATGCACTGATCACGTGGCTATCATGCACTGATCACGTGGCTGAACATGCTGTTCACGTGGCTGATCACACACCTGTCACGTGACATATCATGCACTGATCACGTGGCTCATGCACTGATCACGTGGCTGATCATACACTGCTCACTAACTGATCATGCACATCAGTGGCTATCATGCACTGCTCACGTGGCTGTCATGGAATGATCACGTAGCTACCATATACGTGCGTGACTGATCATGCACAGATCACGTAAATGATCATGCACTGATCACGTGACTGATCATGCTGATCACGTGACTGATCATGCACTGATCGTGGCGATCATGCACTGATCGTGGCTGATCATGCACTGATCACGTGGCTGATCATGCACTGATCACGTGGCTGATCATGCACTGATCACGTGACTGATCATGCACTGATCACGTGACTGATCATGCACTGATCACGTGGCCATGCACTGATCACGTGGCTGATCATGCACTGATCACGTGACTGATCATGCACTGTTCACGTGGCTGATCATGTACAGATCACGTGGCTGATCATGCACTGATCACGTGGCTCATCATGCACTGATCACGTGGCTATCATGCACTGATCACGTGGCTGATCATGCAATGATCACGTAGCACCATGTACTGATCACGTGACTGATCATGCACTGATCACGTTGATCATGCACTGATCACGTGGCTGATCATGCACTGATCACGTGGCTGATCATGCACTGATCACGTGACTGATCATGCACTGATCACGTGCTGATCATGCACTGATCACGTGGCTCATGCACTGATCACGTGGCTGATCATGCACTGATCACGTGGCTGATCATGCACTGATCACGTGACTGATCATGCACTGATCACGTGGCTGATCATGCACTGATCACGTGGCTGATCATGCACTGATCACGTGGCTGATCATGCACTGATCACGTGGCTGATCATGCACTGATCACGTGACTGATCATGCACTGATCACGTGACTGATCATGCACTGATCACGTGGCTATCATGCACTGCTCACGTGGCTGATCATGCCATGATCACGCAGCTACCATGTACTGGTCACATGACTGATCATGCACTGATCACGTGACTGATCATGCAGTGATCACGTGGCTATCATGCACTACTCACGTGGCTGATCATGCAATGATCATGTAGCTACCATGTACAGGTCACGTGAATGATCATACACCCATCAGGTGACTGATCATGCACTGATCACGTGGCTATCATGCACTGATCACGGGCTGATCATGCACTGTTCACGTCTATATCATGCACTGATCACATGACTGCCCATGCACTGATCACGTGGATGATCATACACTAATCGTGACAGATCACTGATCACGTGGCTGATCATGCACTGATACCGTGACTGAGCATGGACTGATCACATGACTATCATGTAGTGATCACGTGACTTAATGGCGCTGATCATGTGACTGATCATGCACTGATCATGTTTGCTATCATACACTGATCATGTGCCTCTGGAGGCAATAAACAAAGAGCTGAGTAGGCACGATCAAACAGTCAGCAGGCAATAATCATGGAACTCAGGTGTGAGGAATCATGCTGCTCAGCTGGCAATAATCAAGCAGCTGAGCAGGCAGGAATTACGCAGCACAGCTGGCAATTGTCAAGCAGATGAGCAGACAATCACGCAGCTCAGCAGGCCCAGATCACGTGACTGAGCATGCACTGTTCACGTGGCTGATCATACACTGATCACGTGATGATCATGCACTGATCACTTGGATATCATGCACTGATCACGTGGCTGATCATACACTGTTCACGTGTCTGACCATGCACTGATCACGTGGCTGATCATACACTGCTCACGTAACTGATCATGCACTGATCACGTGGCTATCATGCACTGATCACGTGGCTGAACATGCACTGTTCACGTGGCTGATCACACACCTGTCACGTGACATATCATGCACTGATCAGTGGCACTCATGCACTGATCACGTGGCTGATCATACTCTGCTCACGTAACTCATGCACACATCACGTGGCTATCATGCACTGATCACGTGGCTGTCATGGAATGATCACGTAGCTACCATATACTGGTCACGTGACTGATCATGCAAGATCACGTAAATGATCATGCACTGTTCACGTGACTGATCATGTACTGATCACGTGACTGATCATGCACTGATCACGTGGCTATCATGCACTCTACTCATGTGATCATGCAACGATCACGTAGCAACCATGTACTGGTCACGTGACTGATCATGCACTGATCACGTAATTGATCATGCACTGATCACGTGGCTATCATGCACTGATGTGGCTGATCACACATGTATCACGTGACTGATCATGCACTGATCACGTGGCTATCATGCACTGATCACGTGGCTGATCATGCACTGATCACGTGGATATCATGCACTGATCACGTGGCTGATCACACACGTATCACATGACTGATCATGCACTGATCACGTGGCTATCATGCACTGATCACGTGGCTATCATGCACTGATCACGTGGCTGATCAGCCATGATCACATGCTGCCATGCACTGATCACGTGACTGATCATGCACTGATCACGTGACTAATCATGCACTGATCACGTGGCTGATCATGCACTGATCACGTGGCTGATCATACACTGATCACGTGACTGATCATGCACTGATCACGTGGCTGATCATGCACTGATCACGTGACTGATCATGCTGATCACGTGGCTGATCATGCACTGATCACGTGGCTGATCATGCACTGATCACGTGGCTGATCATGCACTGATCATGTGCAGCTGATCATGCATGATCACGTGGCTATCATGCACTGATCACGTGATCAGCACACTGATCACGTGGTGATCATGCACTGATCACGTGGCTGATCATGCACTGATCACGTGGCTGATCATACACTGATCACGTGACTGATCATGCACTGATCACGTGACTGATCATGCACTGATCACGTGGCTGATCATGCACTGATCACGTGGCTCATGCACTGATCACGTGGCTGATCAGCATGATCACGTAGCTATCATGCACTGATCACGTGACTGATCATGCACTGATCACGTGGCTGATCATGCTGATCATGGCTGATCATGCACTGATCAAGTGGCTGATCATGCACTGATCACGTGGCTGATCATGCACTGATCACGTGACTGATCATGCACTGATCACGTGGCTATCATGCACTGATCACGTGGCTGATCATGCACTGATCACGTGCCTGATCATGCACCTGATCACGTGGCTGATCATGCACTGATCACGTGACTGATCATGCACTGATCACGTGGCTGATCATGCACTGATCACGTGGCTGATCATGCACTGATCCACGTGGCTGATCATGCACTGATCACGTGGCTGATCATGCAATGATCACGTAGCTACCATGCACTGATCACATGACTGATCATGCACTGATCACGTGACTGATCATGCACTGATCACGTGGCTATCATGAACTACTCACGTGGCTGATCATGCAATGATCATGTGGCTACCATGTACTGGTCACGTGACTGATCATACACCCATCAGGTGACTGATCATGCACTGATCACGTGGCTATCATGCACAGATCACGAGACTGATCATGCACTGATCACGTCGCTATCATGCACTGATCACATGACTGATCATGCACTGATCACGTGGATGATCATGCACTAATCTTGTGACAGATCATGCACTGATCACGTGGCTGATCATGCACTGATCACCGTGACTGATCATGGACTGATCACGTGACTATCATGTAGTGATCACGTGACTTAATGGCGCTGATCATGTGACTGATCATGCGCTGATCATGTTTGCTATCATACTGATCATGTGCCTCTGGAGGCAATAAACGAGCTGGTAGGCTGATCAAACAGTCAGCAGGCAATAATCATGGAACTCAGCTGTGAGGAATCATGCTGCTCAGCTGGCAATAATCAAGCAGCTGAGCAGGCAGGAATTACGCAGCACAGCTGTGCAATTGTCAAGCAGATGACAGGCAGGAATCGTGCAGCTCAGCTGGCATTGTCAAGCAGATGAGCAGACAGTAATCACGCAGCTCAGCAGGCCCAGATCACGTGACTGAGCATGCACTGATCACGTGGCTGATGATGCACTGATCACGTGACTGATCATGCACTGATCACGTGGCTGATCATGCACTGATCACGTGGCTGATCATGCACTGTCTCGTGGCTGATCATGCACTGATCACGTAGCTACCATGTACTGATCACATGACTGATCATGCACTGATCACGTGACTGATCATGCAGTGATCACGTGGCTATCATGCACTGATCACACGTGGCTGATCATGACAATGATCATCACAGCTACTAATGCACTGGTCACGTGGCAGATCATACACCCATCAGGTGACTGATCATGCACTGATCACGTGGTCATGCACTAATGTGGCTGATCATGCACTGATCACATGGCATGATGCATGATCACGTGACTGATCATGCACTGATCACGTGACTGATCATGCACTGATCACGTGACTGATCATGCACTGATCATGGCTGGTCATGCACTGATCACGTGGCTGATCATGCACTGATAACGTGACTGATCATGGACTGATCACATGACTATCATGTGATCACGTGACTTCATGGCACTGATCATGTGACTGATCATGTGCTGATCATGTTTGCTATCATACACTGATCATGTGCCTCTGGAGGCAATAAACAAAGAGCTGAGTAGGCAGAATCAACAGTCAGCAGGCAATAATCATGGAACTCAGCTGTGAGGAATCATGCTGCTCAGCTGGCAATAATCAAGCAGATGAGCAGGCAGGAATTCGCTGCACAGCTGGCAATTGTCAAGCAGATGAGCAGGCAGTAATCACAGCTCAGCAGCCTGATCACGTGACTGAGCATGCACTGTTCACGTGGCTGATCATACAATCACGTGATTGATCATGCACTGATCATGGATATCATGCACTGATCACGTGGCTGATCATGCACTGTTCACGTGTCTGATCATGCACTGATCACGTGGCTGATCGCACTGTAACTGATCATGCACTGATCACGTGGCTATCATGCACTGATCACGTGGCTGATCATGCACTGATCACGTGGCTGATCACACACTGATCGTGACTGATCATGCACTGATCACGTGGCACTCATGCACTGATCACGTGGCTGATCATGCACTGATCACGTGACTGATCATGCACACATCACGTGGCTGATCATGCACTGATCACGTGGCTGTCATGCACTGATCACGTGGCTATCATGCACTGATCACGTGACTGATCATGCACTGATCATGAAATGATCGCACTGATCACGATACATGCCTGATCATGTACTGATCACGTGACTGATCATGCACTGATCACGTGGCTGATCATGCACTGATCACGTGACTGATCATGCACTATCACGTGGCTGATCATGCACTGATCACGTGGCTGATCATGCACTGATCACGTGACTGATCATGCTGATCACGTGACTGATCATGCACTGATCACGTGGCTATCATGCACTGATCACGGAGACTGATCATGCACTGATCACGTCTATCATGCACTGATCACATGACTGCCATGCACTGATCACGTGGATGATCATACACTAATCATGTGACAGATCATGCACTGATCACGTGGCTGATCATGCACTGATACCGTGACTGAGCATGGACTGATCACCATGACTATCATGTAGTGATCACGTGACTTAATGGCGCTGATCATGTGACTGATCATGCTGATGTTTGCTATCATACACTGATCATGTGCCTCTGGAGGCAATAAACAAAGAGCTGAGTAGGCACGAATCAAACAGTCAGCAGGCAATAATCATGGAACTCAGCTGTGAGGAATCATGCTGCTCAGCTGGCAATAATCAAGCAGCTGAGCAGGCAGGAATTACGCAGCACAGCTGGCAATTGTCAAGCAGATGACAGGCAGGAATCGTGCAGCTCAGCTGGCAATTGTCAAGCAGATGAGCAGACAGTAATCACGCAGCTCAGCAGGCCCTGATCACGTGACTGAGCATGCACTGTTCACGTGGCTGATCATACACTGATCACGTGATTGATCATGCACTGATCACTTGGATATCATGCACTGATCACGTGGCTGATCATACACTGTTCACGTGTCTGACCATGCACTGATCACGTGGCTGATCATACACTGCTCACGTAACTGATCATGCACTGATCACGTGGCTATCATGCACTGATCACGTGGCTGAACATGCACTGTTCACGTGGCATCACACACCTGTCACGTGACATATCATGCACTGATCACGTGGCACTCATGCACTGATCATGGCTGATCATACTGCTCACGTAACTCATCATGCACACATCACGTGGCTATCATGCACTGCTCACGTGGCTCGTCATGGAATGATCACGTATACCATATACTGGTCACGTGACTGATCATGCACTGATCACGTAAATGATCATGCACATTCACGTGACTGATCATCATGCACTGATCACGTGGCTGATCATGCACTGATCACGTGGCTGATCGCACGATCACGTAATTGATCATGCACTGATCACGTGGCTGATCATGCACTGATCACGTGGCTGATCATGCACTGATCACGTGACTGATCATGCACTGATCACGTTGATCATGCACTGATCACGTGGCTATCATGCACTGATCACGTGGCTGATCACACACTGATCGACTGATCATGCACTGATCACGTCTGATCATGCACTGATCACGTGACTGATCATGCACTGATCAGTGACTGATCGCACTGATCACGTGGCTATCATGCACTGATCACGTGGCTGATCATGCACTGATCACGTGACTGATCATGCACTGATCACGTGGCTATCATCACTGATCACATGGCTATCATGCACTGATCATGTGGCTGATCACTGTCGATCGCGCCAGCACCATGTACTGGTCACGTGACTGATCATGCACTGATCACGTGACTGATCATGCACTGATCACGTGGCTATCATGCACTACTCACGTGGCTGATCATGCAATGATCATGCTACCATCATGAGTCACGTGAATGATCATGCACTGATCAGGTGACTGATCATGCACTGATCACGTGGTGATCTCACTGATCATGTGATCATGCACTGATCACGTGGCTGATCATGCACTGATCACGTGACTGATCATGCACTGATCACATGCTGATCATGCACTGATCACGTGGCTGATCATGCACTGATCACGTGGCTGATCATGCACTGATCACGTGGCTGATCATGCACTGATCACGTGACTGAGCATGGACTGATCACATGACTATCATGTAGTGATCACGTGACTTAATGGCGCTGATCATGTGACTGATCATGCACTGATCATGTTTGCTATCATACACTGATCATGTGCCTCTGGAGGCAATAAACAAAGAGCTGAGTAGGCACGAATCAAACAGTCAGCAGGCAATAATCATGGAACTCAGCTGTGAGGAATCATGCTGCTCAGCTGGCAATAATCAAGCAGCTGAGCAGGCAGGAATTACGCAGCACAGCTGGCAATTGTCAAGCAGATGACAGGCAGGACAGCTCAATGCACTTGTCCATGATCACAATCACGTGACTGAGCATGCACTGTTCACGTGGCTGATCATACACTGATCACGTGATGATCATGCACTGATCACTTGGATATCATGCACTGATCACGTGGCTGATCATACACTGTTCATCGTGTCTGACCATGCACTGATCACGTGGCTGATCATACTGCTCACGTAACTGATCATGCACTGATCACGTGGCTATCATGCACTGATCACGTGGCTGAACATGCACTGTTCACGTGGCTGATCACACACTGTCACGTGACATATCATGCACTGATCACGTGGCACTCATGCACTGATCACGTGTGATCATACTCTGCTCACGTAACTCATCATGCACACATCACGTGGCTATCATGCACTGCTCACGTGGCTCGTCATGGAATGATCACGTAGCTATCATATACTGGTCACGTGACTGATCATGCACAGATCACGTAAATGATCATGCACTGTTCACGTGACTGATCATGTACTGATCACGTGACTGATCATGCACTGATCACGTGGCTGATCATGCACTGATCACGTGGCTGATCATGCACTGATCACGTGGCTGATCATGCACTGATCACGTGGCTGATCATGCACTGATCACGTAATTATCATGCACTGATCACGTGGCTGATCATGCACTGATCACGTGGCTGATCATGCACTGATCACGTGACTGATCATGCACTGATCACGTGGCTATCATGCACTGATCACGTGGCTGATCATGCACTGATCACGTGGATGATCATGCACTGATCTGTGACTGATCATGCACTGATCACGTGGCTGATCATGCACTGATCACGTGGCTATCATGGACTGATCACGTGGCTGATCATGCACTGATCACGTGGCTATCATGCACTGATCACGTGACTGATCATGCACTGATCACGTGACTGATCATGCACTGATCACGTGGCTGATCATGCACTGATCACGTGCTGATCATGCACTGATCACGTGGCTGATCATGCACTGATCACGTGACTGATCATGCACTGATCACGTGGCTGATCATGCACTGATCACGTGACTGATCATGCACTGATCACGTGACTGATCATGCACTGATCACGTGGCTATCATGCACTGATCACGTGGCTGATCATGCATGATCACGCTATCATGCACTGATCACGTGACTGATCATGCACTGATCACGTGATTGATCATGCACTGATCACGTGACTATCATGACTGATCACATGGCTGATCATGCACTGATCATGTAGCTACCATGCACTGATCACGTGACTGATCATGCACTGATCAGGTGACTGATCATGCACCACATCACGTGGCTATCATGACTGCATCATGAGAATGATGTGCATATTTCCGCGTCTATCATGCACTGATCATGACTGACATGCACTGATCACGTGGATGATCACATGATCACGTGACTGATCATGCACTGATCACGTGGCTGATCATGCACTGATCACGTGGCTGATCATGCACTGATCACGTGGCTGATCGCACTGATCGTGGCTATCATGCACTGATCACGTGGCTGATCATGCACTGATCACGTGACTGATCATGCACTGATCACGTGGCTAATATCATGCACTGATCACGTGGCTGATCATGCACTGATCACGTGCTGACCATGCACTGATCATGGCTGATCATGCACTGATCACGTACTGATCATGCACTGATCACGTGGCTGATCATGCACTGATCACGTGGCTGATCATACACTGATCACGTGACTGATCATGCACTGATCACTGGCTGATCATGCTGATCACAGCTATCATGCACTGATCACGTGGCTGATCATGCACTGATCACGTGACTGATCATGCACTGATCACGTGGCTGATCATGCACTGATCACGTGACTGTCATCACTGATCACGTGTCTGATCATGCACTGATCACGTGGCTATCATGCACTGATCACGTGGCTGATCATGCATGATCACGCAGCAGCTACCATGTACTGGTCACATGACTGATCATGCACTGATCACGTGACTGATCATGCACTGATCACGTGGCTATCATGCACTACTCACGTGGCTGATCATGCAATGATCACTAGCTACCATGTACAGGTCACGTGAATGATCATACACCCATCAGGTGACTGATCATGCACTGATCACGTGGCTATCATGCACTGATCACGAGACTGATCATGCACTGATCACGTCTATATCATGCACTGATCACATGACTGCCCATGCACTGATCACGTGGATGATCATACACTAATCATGTGACAGATCATGCACTGATCACGTGGCTGATCATGCACTGATACCGTGACTGAGCATGGACTGATCACATGACTATCATGTAGTGATCACGTGACTTAATGGCGCTGATCATGTGACTGATCATGCGCTGATCATGTTTGCTATCATACACTGATCATGTGCCTCTGGAGGCAATAAACAAAGAGCTGAGTAGGCACGAATCAAACAGTCAGCAGGCAATAATCATGGAACTCAGGTGTGAGGAATCATGCTGCTCAGCTGGCAATAATCAAGCAGCTGAGCAGGCAGGAATTACGCAGCACAGCTGGCAATTGTCAAGCAGATGACAGGCAGGAATCGTGCAGCTCAGCTGGCAATTGTCAAGCAGATGAGCAGACAGTAATCACGCAGCTCAGCAGGCCCTGATCACGTGACTGAGCATGCACTGTTCACGTGGCTGATCATACACTGATCACGTGATTGATCATGCACTGATCACTTGGATATCATGCACTGATCACGTGGCTGATCATACACTGTTCACGTGTCTGACCATGCACTGATCACGTGGCTGATCATACACTGCTCACGTAACTGATCATGCACTGATCACGTGGCTATCATGCACTGATCACGTGGCTGAACATGCACTGTTCACGTGGCTGATCACACACCTGTCACGTGACATATCATGCACTGATCACGTGGCACTCATGCACTGATCACGTGGCTGATCATACTCTGCTCACGTAACTCATCATGCACACATCACGTGGCTATCATGCACTCTCACGTGCATCACGTCATGGAATGATCACGTAGCTACCATATACTGGTCACGTGACTGATCATGCACAGATCACGTAAATGATCATGCACTGATCACGTGACTGATCATGCACTGATCACGTGACTGATCATGCACTGATCACGTGGCTATCATGCACTGATCACGTGGCTGATCATGCACTGATCACGTGGCTGATCATGCACTGATCACGTGGCTGATCATGCACTGATCACGTGACTGATCATGCACTGATCATGCACTGATCATGCACTGATCACGTGGCTATCATGCACTGATCACGTGGCTGATCATGCACTGATCATGACTGATCATGCACTGATCACGTGACTGATCATGCACTGATCACGTGGCTGATCATGCACTGATCACGTGGCTGATCATGCACTGATCACGTGGCTGATCCACACTGGCTATCACGTGACTGATCATGCACTGATCACGTGGCTATCATGCACTGATCACGTGGCTATCATGCACTGATCACGTGGCTGATCATGCACTGATCACGCTATCATGCACTGATCACGTGACTGATCATGCACTGATCACGTGACTGATCATGCACTGATCACGTGGCTATCATGCACTACTCACGTGGCTGATCATGCACTGATCACGTGCTTCTATCATACAGGTCACATGAGGAATGATCATGCACTGATCACTGACTGATCATGCACTGCATTGGCCATCATGCACTGATCACGTGACTGATCATGCACTGATCACGTCTATATCATACTGATCATGTG
>NW_026895063.1:0-20049 GCF_032452875.1 Bos javanicus | reverse complement strand
TGACTGGACATACACTGATCACGTGCTGATCATGCACTGATCACGTGGCTGATCATGCATGATGTGCGTGACTGATCATGCACTGATCGTGTCTGATCATGCACTGATCACACGGCTATCATGCACTGATCACGTGGCTGATCATGCAGCAGTCACTCACCTACCATATGCTGGTCACATGACTGATCATATGCACTGATCGTGACTGATCATGACTGATCACGTGGCTATCATGCACTACTCACGTGGCTGATCATGCACTGATCATGGCTACAGCATGCACTGTCACGTGGATGATCATGCACATCACGTGGCTGATCATGCACTGATCACGTGGCTATCATGCACTGATCGTGACTGATCATGCACTGATCACGTCTGATCTCATACTGATACACGTGCCTGTACACTGATCACGTGGCTGATCATGCACACTGATCACGTGACAGTCATGCACTGATCACGTGGCACATCTGCACGTATCTGCACTGATCATGCATGATGTCTGATCATGCACTGATCACGTGGCTATCATGCTGATCACGTGGCTGATCATGCACTGATCACGTAGCTACCATGTACTGGTCACGTGACTGATCATGCACTGATCACGTAATTGATCATGCACTGATCACGTGGCTGATCATGCACTGATCACGCAGCACATCATCACACTGATCACGTGACTGATCATGCACTGATCACGTGGCTATCATGCACTGATGTGGCTGACATACACTGATCACGTGCCTGATCATGCACTGATCACGTGGCTGATCATGCACTGATCACGTGACTGATCATGCACTGATCACGTCTGATCATGCACTGATCACGTGGCTATCATGCACTGATCACGTGGCTGATCATGCATGATCACGCAGCTACCATGTACTGGTCACATGACTGATCATGCACTGATCACGTGACTGATCATGCACTGATCACGTGGCTATCATGCACTACTCACGTGGCTGATCATGCAATGATCATGTAGCTACCATGTACAGTCACGTGAATGATCATACACATCAGGTGACTGATCATGCACTGATCACGTGGCTATCATGCACTGATCACGAGCTGATCATGCACTTCATGCGTCTATATCATGCACTGATCACATGACTGCCCATGCACTGATCACGTGGATGATCATACACTAATCATGTGACAGATCATGCACTGATCACGTGGCTGATCATGCACTGATACCGTGACTGAGCATGGACTGATCACATGACTATCATGTAGTGATCACGTGACTTAATGGCGCTGATCATGTGACTGATCATGCGCTGATCATGTTTGCTATCATACACTGATCATGTGCCTCTGGAGGCAATAAACAAAGAGCTGAGTAGGCACGAATCAAACAGTCAGCAGAATAATCATGGAACTGGTGTGAGGAATCATGCTGCTCAGCTGGTAATCAAGCAGCTGAGCAGGCAGGAATTACGCAGCACAGCTGGCAATTGTCAAGCAGATGACAGGCAGGAATCGTGCAGCTCAGCTGGCAATTGTCAAGCAGATGAGCAGACAGTAATCACGCAGCTCAGCAGGCCCTGATCACGTGACTGAGCATGCACTGTTCACGTGGCTGATCATACACTGATCACGTGATGATCATGCACTGATCACTTGGATATCATGCACTGATCACGTGGCTGATCATACACTGATCACGTGTCATGCACTGATCACGTGGCTGATCATACACTGCTCACGTAACTGATCATGCACTGATCACGTGGCTATCATGCACTGATCACGTGGCTGATCATGCACTGATCACGTGGCTGATGCACTGTCACGTGACATATCATGCACTGATCACGTGGCACTCATGCACTGATCACGTGGCTGATCATACTCTGTCACAACTCATGCACACACCGTGGCTATCATGCACTGATCACGTGGCTGTCATGCAATGATCACGTAGCTACCATGCTACTGGTCACGTGACTGATCATACAGATCACGCAATGATCATGCACTGATCACGGCTGATGTCATGATCACGTGACTGATCATGCACTGATCACGTGGCTATCATGCACTGCTCACGTGGCTGATCATGCACGATCATCAACAACCATGCACTGGTCACGTGACTGATCATGCACTGATCACGTGTTGATCATGCACTGATCACGTGGCTCATCATGCACTGATCACGTGGCTGATCATGCACTGATCACGTGACTGATCATGCACTGATCACGTGACTATCATGCACTGATCACGTGGCTGATCATGCACTGATCACGTGGCTATCATGCACTGATCACGTGGCTGATCACACACGTATCATGTGACTGATCATGCACTGATCACGTGGCTATCATGCACTGATCACGTGGCTGATCATGCACTGATCATGTGGCTGATCATGCTGACTGATCACATATTCCTGTGCTGCGGTCTGGTGACTGATCATGCACTGATCACGTGGCTGATCATGCTGATCACGTGGCAATCATGCACTGATCACGTGGCTGATCATGCACTGATCACGTGACTGATCATGCACTGATCACGTGGCTATCATGCACTGATCACGTGGCTGATGCAGATCACGTGGCTGATCAACTGGCTGATGTCGACTACCATGTACTGATCACGTGACTGATCACGCTACTGCACTGATCGTGACTGATCATGCACTGATCACGTGGCTGATCATGCACTGATCACGGCTGATCATGCACTGATCACGCAACTGATCATACACTGATCACGTGACTGATCATGCACTGATCACGTGGCTATCATGCACTGATCACGTGGCTGATCATGCACTGATCACGTGCCTGATCATGCACTGATCACGTGGCTGATCATGCACTGATCACGTGACTGATGTCATGCTGATCGTCTGATCATGCACTGATCACGTGGCTATCATGCACGTACATGGCTGATCATGCACGATCGCTCACGTGTCTGCTCATACTGATCACGTGTGATCATGCATGATCACGTGACTGATCATGCACTGATCGTGGCTATCATGCACTGACTCACGTGGCTGATCATGCACTGATCACGTAGCTATCATGCACTGATCACGTGAATGATACACATCACGTGACTGATCATGCACTGATCACGTGGCTATCATGATCCGGAACTGTCATCATTGCGTCTACTATGTATGCACTGATCACGTGACTGCCATGCACTGATCACGTGGCTGATCATGCACTGATCACGTGACTGATCATGCACTGATCACGTGGCTGATCACACACTATCACGTGACTGATCATGCACTGATCACGTGGCTATCATGCACTGATCACGTGGCTATCATGCACTGATCACGTGGCTGATCATGCACTGATCACGTAGCTACCATGTACTGGTCACGTGACTGATCATGCACTGATCACGTAATTGATCATGCACTGATCACGTGGCTGATCATGCACTGATCACGTGACTGATCATGCACTGATCACGTGACTGATCATGCACTGATCACGTGGCTATCATGCACTGATCACTTGGCTGACATGCACTGATCACGTGCCTTCATGCACTGATCACGTGGCTGATCATGCACTGATCACGTGACTGATCATGCACTGATCACGTGCTGATCATGCACTGATCACGTGGCTATCATGCACTGATCACGTGGCTGATCATGCATGATCACGCAGCTACATGTACTGGTCACATGACTGATCATGCACTGATCACGTGACTGATCATGCACTGATCACATGGCTGTCATGCACTACTCACGTGGCTGATCATGCAATGATCATGTAGCTACCATGTACAGGTCACGTGAATGATCATTCACCCATCAGGTGACTGATCATGCACTGATCACGTGGCTATCATGCACTGATCACGAGACTGATCATGCACTGATCACGTCTATATCATGCACTGATCACATGACTGCCCATGCACTGATCACGTGGATGATCATACACTAATCATGTGACAGATCATGCACTGATCACGTGGCTGATCATGCACTGATACCGTGACTGAGCATGGACTGATCACATGACTATCATGTAGTGATCACGTGACTTAATGGCGCTGATCATGTGACTGATCATGCGCTGATCATGTTTGCTATCATACACTGATCATGTGCCTCTGGAGGCAATAAACAAAGAGCTGAGTAGGCACGAATCAAACAGTCAGCAGGCAATAATCATGGAACTCAGGTGTGAGGAATCATGCTGCTCAGCTGGCAATAATCAAGCAGCTGAGCAGGCAGGAATTACGCAGCACAGCTGGCAATTGTCAAGCAGATGACAGGCAGGAATCGTGCAGCTCAGCTGGCAATTGTCAAGCAGATGAGCAGACAGTAATCACGCAGCTCAGCAGGCCCAGATCACGTGACTGAGCATGCACTGTTCACGTGGCTGATCATACACTGATCACGTGATGATCATGCACTGATCACTTGGATATCATGCACTGATCACGTGGCTGATCATACACTGTTCACGTGTCTGACCATGCACTGATCACGTGGCTGATCATACACTGCTCACGTAACTGATCATGCACTGATCACGTGGCTATCATGCACTGATCACGTGGCTGAACATGCACTGTTCACGTGGCTGATCACACACCTGTCACGTGACATATCATGCACTGATCACGTGGCACTCATGCACTGATCACGTGGCTGATCATACTGCTCACGTAACTCATGCACACATCACGTGGCTATCATGCACTGCTCACGTGGCTCGTCATGGAATGATCACGTAGCAACCATATACTGGTCACGTGACTGATCATGCACAGATCACGTAAATGATCATGCACTGTTCACGTGACTGATCATGTACTGATCACGTGACTGATCATGCACTGATCACGTGGCTATCATGCTCTGCTCACGTGGCTGATCATGCACGATCACGTAGCAACCATGTACTGGTCACGTGACTGATCATGCACTGATCACGTAATTGATCATGCACTGATCACGTGGCTCATCATGCACTGATCACGTGGCTGATCACATGTATCACGTGACTGATCATGCACTGATCACGTGGCTATCATGCACTGATCACGTGGCTGTCATGCACTGATCACGTGGATATCATGCACTGATCACGTGGCTGATCACACACGTATCATGACTGATCATGCACTGATCACGTGGCTATCATGCACTGATCACGTGGCTGATCATGCACTGATCACGTGGCTGATCATGCACTGATCACGTGGCTATCATGCACTCATGTGGCACTGATCACGTGACTGATCATGCACTGATCACGTGACTATCATGCACTGATCACGTGGCTGATCATGCACTGATCACGTAGCTACCATGTACTGGTCACGTGACTGATCATGCACTGATCACGTGACTGATCATGCACTGATCACGTGGCTGATCATGCACTGATCACGTGGCTGATCACACTGATCACGTGACTGATCATGCACTGATCACGTGGCTATCATGCACTGATCGTGGCTGATCATGCACTGATCACGTGGCTGATCATGCACTGATCACGTGGCTGATCATGCACTATCACGTGACTGATCATGCACTGATCACGTGGCTGATCATGCACTGATCACGTGGCTGATCATGCACTGATCAGTGGACGATCATGCACTGATCACGTGCTACCATCACTGATCACGTGACTGATCATGCACTGATCATGGTTGTCATGCACTGATCACGTGGCTGATCATGCACTGATCACGTGGCTGATCATACACTGATCACGTGACTGATCATGCACTGATCACGTGACTATCATGCACTGATCACGTGGCTATCATGCATGTCACTGGCTGATCAGCTGACGATCACGTAACTACATGCACAGATCACGTGAGCTGATCATGCACTGATCATGGTGATCATGCACTGATCAGTGGCTGATCATGCACTGATCACGTGGCTGATCAGCACTGATCACGTGAACTGATCATGCACTGATCACGTGACTGATCATGCACTGATCACGTGGCTATCATGCACTGATCACGTGGCTGACATACACTGATCACGTGCCTGATCGCACTGATCACGTGGCTGATCATGCACTGATCATGACTGATCATGCACTGATCACTGGTCTGATCATGCACTGATCACGTGGCTATCATGCATGCTCACGTGGCTGATCATGCACAGATCATACCTGCCATGCACTGATCATGACTGATCATGCACTGATCACGTGCTGATCATGCACTGATCACGTGGCTATCATGCACTATCACGTGGCTGATCATGCACTGATCACGTAGCTACCATGCACTGGTCACGTGACTGATCATGCACTGATCACGTGACTGATCATGCACTGATCACGTGGCTATCATGCACTGATCACGTGGCTGATCATGCACACATCACGTACTGATCATGCACTGATCACGTGACTGATCATGCACTGATCACGTGGCTGATCATGCACTGATCACGTGACTGATCATGCACTGATCACGTGGCTGATCACACACTATCACGTGACTGATCATGCACTGATCACGTGGCTGATCATGCACTGATCACGTGGCTATCATGCACTGATCACGTGGCTGATCATGCACTGATCACGTAGCTATCATGTACTGATCACGTGACTGATCATGCACTGATCACGTTGATCATGCACTGATCACGTGGCTGATCATGCACTGATCACGTAACTGATCATGCACTGATCACGTGACTGATCATGCACTGATCACGTGGCTATCATGCACTGATCACGTGGCTGACATGCACTGATCACGTGACTGATCATGCACTGATCACGTGGCTGATCATGCACTGATCACGTGACTGATCATGCACTGATCACGTGGCTGATCATGCACTGATCACGTGGCTATCATGCACTGCTCACGTGGCTGATCATGCATGATCACGCAGCTACCATGTACTGGTCACATGACTGATCATGCACTGATCACGTGACTGATCATGCAGTGATCACGTGGCTATCATGCACTACTCACGTGGCTGATCATGCAATGATCATGTAGCTACCATGTACAGGTCACGTGAATGATCATACACCCATCAGGTGACTGATCATGCACTGATCACGTGGCTATCATGCACTGATCACGACTGATCATGCACTGATCACGTCTATATCATGCACTGATCACATGACTGCCCATGCACTGATCACGTGGATGATCATACACTAATCTTGTGACAGATCATGCACTGATCACGTGGCTGATCATGCACTGATACCGTGACTGAGCATGGACTGATCACATGACTATCATGTAGTGATCACGTGACTTAATGGCGCTGATCATGTGACTGATCATGCTGATCATGTTTGCTATCATACACTGATCATGTGCCTCTGGAGGCAATAAACAAAGAGCTGAGTAGGCACGAATCAAACAGTCAGCAGGCAATAATCATGGAACTCAGCTGTGAGGAATCATGCTGCTCAGCTGGCAATAATCAAGCAGCTGAGCAGGCAGGAATTACGCAGCACAGCTGGCAATTGTCAAGCAGATGACAGGCAGGAATCGTGCAGCTCAGCTGGCAATTGTCAAGCAGATGAGCAGACAGTAATCACGCAGCTCAGCAGGCCCAGATCACGTGACTGAGCATGCACTGTTCACGTGGCTGATCATACACTGATCACGTGATGATCATGCACTGATCACTTGGATATCATGCACTGATCACGTGGCTGATCATACACTGTTCACGTGTCTGACCATGCACTGATCACGTGGCTGATCATACACTGCTCACGTAACTGATCATGCACTGATCACGTGGCTATCATGCACTGATCACGTGGCTGAACATGCACTGTTCACGTGGCTGATCACACACCTGTCACGTGACATATCATGCACTGATCACGTGGCACTCATGCACTGATCACGTGGCTGATCATACTCTGCTCACGTGCACCACATCACGTGGCTATCATGCACTGCTCACGTGGCTGAGTCATGGAATGATCACGTAGCAACCATATACTGGTCACGTGACTGATCATGCACAGATCACGTAAATGATCATGCACTGTTCACGTGACTGATCATGTACTGATCACGTGACTGATCATGCACTGATCACGTGGCTATCATGCACTGCTCACGTGGCTGATCATGCAACGATCACGTAGCAACCATGTACTGGTCACGTGACTGATCATGCACTGATCACGTAATTGATCATGCACTGATCACGTGGCTCATCATGCACTGATCACGTGGCTGATCACACATGATCACGTGACTGATCATGCACTGATCACGTGGCTCTCATGCACTGATCACGTGGCTGTCATGCACTGATCACGTGGATATCATGCACTGATCACGTGGCTGATCACGTATCACATGACTGATCATGCACTGATCACGTGGCTATCATGCACTGATCACGTGGCTATCATGCACTGATCACGTGGCTGATCAGGCAATGATCACGTGCTACCATGCACTGATCACGTGACTGATCATGCACTGATCACGTAATTGATCATGCACTGATCACGTGGCATCATGCTGATCACGTGGCTGATCACATGTCACGTGACTGATCATGCACTGATCACGTGGCTATCATGCACTGATCACGTGACTGATCATGCACTGATCACGTCTATATCATGCACTGATCACATGACTGCCCATGCACTGATCACGTGGATGATCATACACTAATCATGTGACAGATCATGCACTGATCACGTGGCTGATCATGCACTGATCACGTGACTGAGCATGGACTGATCACATGACTATCATGTAGTGATCACGTGACTTAATGGCTGCTGATCATGTGACTGATCATGCACTGATCATGTTTGCTATCATACACTGATCATGTGCCTCAGGCAATGAACAAAGAGCTGAGTAGGCACGAATCAAACAGTCAGCAGGCAATAATCATGGAACTCAGCTGTGAGGAATCATGCTGCTCAGCTGGCAATAATCAAGCAGCTGAGCAGGCAGGAATTCACAGCACAGCTGGCAATTGTCAAGCAGATGACAGGCAGGAATCGTGCAGCTCAGCTGGCAATTGTCAAGCAGATGAGCAGACAGTAATCACGCAGCTCAGCAGGCCCAGATCACGTGACTGAGCATGCACTGTTCACGTGGCTGATCATGCACTGATCACGTGGCTGATCATGCACTGATCACTGGCTGATCAGTGATCACGTGGCTGTCACCACTGATCACGTGGCTGATCATGCACTGATCACGTTGATCACACTGATCACGTGAACTCTGTCATGCACTGATCACGTGGCTGATCATGCACTGATCACGTACTGATCATGCACTGATCATCGCTCTGATACACTGTCACATGGCTATCATGCACTGATCACGTGGCTGATCATGCAATGATCACGTAGCTACATACACTGGTCACGTGACTGATCATGCACTGATCACGTAATTGATCATGCACTGATCACGTGGCTGATCATGCACTGATCACGTGGCTGATCATGCACTGATCACGTGACTGATCATGCACTGATCACGTGACTGATCATGCACTGATCACGTGGCTATCATGCACTGATCACGTGGCTGACATACACTGATCACGTGCCTGGTCATGCACTGATCACGTGGCTGATCATGCACTGATCACGTGACTGATCATGCACTGATCACGTGTCTGATCATGCACTGATCACGTGGCTATCATGCACTGCTCACGTGGCTGATCATGCATGATCACGCAGCTACCATGTACTGGTCACATGACTGATCATGCACTGATCACGTGACTGATCATGCAGTGATCACGTGGCTATCATGCACTACTCACGTGGCTGATCATGCAATGATCATGTAGCTACCATGTACAGTCACGTGAATGATCATACACCCATCAGGTGACTGATCATGCACTGATCACGTGGCTATCATGCACTGATCACGTGACTGATCATGCACTGATCACGTCTATATCATGCACTGATCACATGACTGCCCATGCACTGATCACGTGGATGATCATACACTAATCACGTGACAGATCATGCACTGATCACGTGGCTGATCATGCACTGATACCGTGACTGAGCATGGACTGATCACATGACTATCATGTAGTGATCACGTGACTTAATGGCGCTGATCATGTGACTGATCATGCACTGATCATGTTTGCTATCATACACTGATCATGTGCCTCTGGAGGCAATAAACAAAGAGCTGAGTAGGCACGAATCAAACAGTCAGCAGGCAATAATCATGGAACTCAGCTGTGAGGAATCATGCTGCTCAGCTGGCAATAATCAAGCAGCTGAGCAGGCAGGAATTACGCAGCACAGCTGGCAATTGTCAAGCAGATGACAGGCAGGAATCGTGCAGCTCAGCTGGCAATTGTCAAGCAGATGAGCAGACAGTAATCACGCAGCTCAGCAGGCCCAGATCACGTGACTGAGCATGCACTGTTCACGTGGCTGATCATACACTGATCACGTGATGATCATGCACTGATCACTTGGATATCATGCACTGATCACGTGGCTGATCATACACTGTTCACGTGTCTGACCATGCACTGATCACGTGGCTGATCATACACTGATCACGTCATCATGCACTGATCACGTGGCTGAACATGCACTGTTCACGTGGCTGATCACACACCTGTCGTGACATATCATGCACTGATCACGTGGCACTCATGCACTGATCACGTGGCTGATCATGCTCTGCTCACTAACTCATGCACACATCACGTGGCTATCATGCACTGCTCACGTGGCTCGTCATGGAATGATCACGTAGCTACATATACTGGTCACGTGACTGATCATGCAAAGATCACGTAAATGATCATGCACTGTTCACGTGACTGATCATGTACTGATCACGTGACTGATCATGCACTGATCACGTGGCTATCATGCTCTGCTCACGTGGCTGATCATGCAACGATCACGTAGCAACCATGTACTGGTCACGTGACTGATCATGCACTGATCACGTGATTGATCCACTGATCACGTGGCTCATCATGCACTGATCACGTGATCTGCATATGCACACGATCATGCGTGACTGATCATGCACTGATCACGTGGCTAATGTGCTGATCACGTGGCTGATCATGCACGATCATGGCTGATACGATCATGCACTGATCCGTGATGACTCATGCACTGATCACGTGGCTGATCATGCACTGATCACGTGGCTATCATGCACTGATCACGTGGCTGATCATGCATGATCATGTGCTGATCATGCGATCACGTGGCTGATCATGCACTGATCACGTGGCTGATCATGCACTGATCATGGCGATCATGCACTGATCACTGCTTGCATCAACACTGATCACGTGACTGATCATGCACTGATCACGTGGCTGATCATGCACTGATCACGTGGCCTCATGCACTGATCAGTGGCTGATCATGCACTGATCACGTGACTGATCATGCACTGATCACGTGGCTGATCATGCACTGATCACGTGGCTGATCATGCACTGATCACGTGGCTGATCAGAATGGCCAGTCAGCAGCTACCATGCACTGATCACGTGACTGATCATGCACTGATCTGGTCATTGATCATGCTGATCACGTGGCTGATCATGCACTGATCACGTGCTGCACATCATTGCTGATCATGTCCTGATCACTGCTGATCATGGCCAGATCATGCACTGATCACGTGGCTATCATGCACTGATCACGTGGCTGATCATGCACTGATCACGTGGCTGATCATGCACTGATCACGTGGCTGATCATGCACTGATCACGTGACTGATCATGACTGATCACGTGGCTGATCATGCACTGATCACGTGGCTGATCATGCACTGATCATGTGGCTGATCATGCATGATCACGTGACTGATCATGCACTGTCACGTGACTGATCATGCACTGATCACGTGGCTGATCGTGCACTGATCATGACTATCATGCACTGATCACGTGGCTGATCATGCACTGTCATGTACTGCCGCAGGTCACGTGAATGATGCACATCAGTGGTGATCATGCTGATCACGTGGCTATCATGCACTGATCACGAGACTGATCATGCACTGATCACGTCTATATCATGCACTGATCACATGACTGCCATGCACTGATCACGTGGCTGATCATGCCAATCACGTGACTGATCATGCACTGATCACGTGGCTGATCACACACTATCACGTGACTGATCATGCACTGATCGTGAGCTGATCATGCACTGATCACGTGGCTATCATGCACTGATCACGTGGCTGATCATGCACTGATCACGTAGCTATCATGTACTGATCTGGTGATCATGCTGATCAGGATGATCATGCACTGATCACGGCTGATCATACTGATCACGCTGATCATGCACTGATCACGTGACTGATCATGCACTGATCACGTGGCTATCATGCACGATCACGTGGCTGGACATACACTGATCATGCGTGCTGATCATGCACTGATCACGTGGCTATCATGCACTGATCAGTGACTGATCATGCTGATCACTGGTACTGATCATGCACTGATCACGTGGCTATCATGCACTGCTCACGTGGCTGATCATGCCATGATCACGGCTATCCATGTACTGGTCACATGACTGATCATGCACTGATCACGTGACTGATCATGCAGTGATCACGTGGCTATCATGAACTACTCGTGGCTGATCATGCAATGATCATGGCTACATGTACAGGTGATCGTGAATGATCATGCACATCAGGTGACTGATCATGCACTGATCACGTGGCTATCATGCACTGATCACAAGACTGATCATGCACTGTTCATCTATATCATGCACTGATCACATGACTGCCATGCACTGATCACGTGGATGATCATACACTAATCTTGTGACAGATCATGCACTGATCACGTGGCTGATCATGCACTGATACCGTGACTGAGCATGGACTGATCACATGACTATCATGTAGTGATCACGTGACTTAATGGCGCTGATCATGTGACTGATCATGCACTGATCATGTTTGCTATCATACACTGATCATGTGCCTCTGGAGGCAATAAACAAAGAGCTGAGTAGGCACGAATCAAACAGTCAGCAGGCAATAATCATGGAACTCAGGTGTGAGGAATCATGCTGCTCAGCTGGCAATAATCAAGCAGCTGAGCAGGCAGGAATTACGCAGCACAGCTGGCAATTGTCAAGCAGATGACAGGCAGGAATCGTGCAGCTCAGCTGGCAATTGTCAAGCAGATGAGCAGACAGTAATCACGCAGCTCAGCAGGCCCAGATCACGTGACTGAGCATGCACTGTTCGTGGCTGATCATACACTGATCACGTGATGATCATGCACTGATCACTTGGATATCATGCACTGATCACGTGGCTGATCATACACTGTTCACGTGTCTGACCATGCACTGATCACGTGGCTGATCATACACTGCTCACGTAACTGATCATGCACTGATCACGTGGCTATCATGCACTGATCACGTGGCTGAACATGCACTGTTCACGTGGCTGATCACACACCTGTCACGTGACATATCATGCACTGATCACGTGGCACTCATGCACTGATCACGTGGCTGATCATACTCTGCTCACGTAACTCATGCACACATCACGTGGCTATCATGCACTGCTCACGTGGCTGCGTCATGGAATGATCACGTAGCAACCATATACTGGTAACGTGACTGATCATGCAAAGATCACGTAAATGATCATGCACTGTTCACGTGACTGAATGTGCACTGTCGTGACTGATCATGCACTGACCCGTGGCTATCATGCTCTGCTCACGTGGCTGATCATGCAACGATCATAGCAACCATGTACTGATCACGTGACTGATCATGCACTGATCACGTAGATTGATCGCTGCGATCACGTGGCTCATCATGCACTCATCTGCATGACTGATCACAACGCTATCACGTGATGATCATGCACTGATCACGTGGCCTCATGCACTGATCACGTGGCTGATCATGCACTGATCACGTGGATATCATGCACTGATCACGTGGCTGATCGCACTGTCACGTGACTGATCATGCACTGATCACGCATGGCTGTCATGCACTGATCACGTGGCTGATCATGCACTGATCATGTGGCTGATCAGGCAATGATCACATAGCTACCATGTACTGGTCACGTGACTGATCATGCACTGATCACGTAATTGATCCTGCACTGATCACGTGGCTCATCATGCACTGATCTCGTGGCTGATCATGCACATGTATCACGTGACTGATCATGCACTGATCACGTGGCTCTCATGCACTGATCACGTGGCTGTCATGCACTGATCATGTGGCTGATCAGGCAATGATCACGTAGCTACCATGTACTGGTCACGTGACTGATCATGCACTGATCACGTAATTGATCATGCACTGATCACGTGGCTGATCATGCACTGATCACGTGGCTGATCGCACTGATCACGTGCTGATCATGCACTGATCACGTGGCTGATCATGCACTGATCACGTGGCTATCATGCACTGATCACGTGGCTGATCATACACTGATCACGTGCCTGATGCACTGATCACGTGGCTGATCATGCACTGATCACGTGACTGATCATACTGATCACGTGCTGATCATGCACTGATCACGTGGCTATCATGCACTGCTCACGTGGCTGATCATGCACTGATCACGACTACCATGTACTGGTCACATGACTGATCATGCACTGATCACGTGACTGATCATGCAGTGATCACGTGGCTATCATGAACTACTCACGTGGCTGATCATGCAATGATCATGTAGCTACCATGTACTGGTCACGTGAATGATCATACACCCATCAGGTGACTGATCATGCACTGATCACGTGGCTATCATGCACTGATCACGAGACTGATCATGCACTATTCACGTCTATATCATGCACTGATCACATGACTGCCCGTGCACTGATCACGTGGATGATCATACACTAATCTTGTGACAGATCATGCACTGATCACGTGGCTGATCATGCACTGATACACGTGACTGAGCATGGACTGATCACATGACTATCATGTAGTGATCACGTGACTTAATGGCGCTGATCATGTGACTGGTCATGCGCTGATCATGTTTGCTATCATACACTGATCATGTGCCTCTGGAGGCAATAAACAAAGAGCTGAGTAGGCACGAATCAAACAGTCAGCAGGCAATAATCATGGAACTCAGCTGTGAGGAATCATGCTGCTCAGCTGGCAATAATCAAGCAGCTGAGCAGGCAGGAATTACGCAGCACAGCTGGCAATTGTCAAGCAGATGACAGGCAGGAATCGTGCAGCTCAGCTGGCAATTGTCAAGCAGATGAGCAGACAGTAATCACGCAGCTCAGCAGGCCCAGATCACGTGACTGAGCATGCACTGTTCACGTGGCTGATCATACACTGATCACGTGATGATCATGCACTGATCACTTGGATATCATGCACTGATCACGTGGCTGATCATACACTGTTCACGTGTCTGACCATGCACTGATCACGTGGCTGATCATACACTGCTCACGTAACTGATCATGCACTGATCACGTGGCTATCATGCACTGATCACGTGGCTGAACATGCACTGTTCACGTGGCTGATCACTGTCCGTGTGATATCATGCACTGATCACGTGGCACTCATGCACTGATCACGTGGCTGATCATGATCACTGACTGATCATGCACACATCACGTGGCTATCATGCACTGCTCACGTGGCTCGTCATGGAATGATCACGTAGCAACCATGCACTGTCACGTGGCTGATCATGTACTGATCACGTGACTGATCATGCACTGACCACGTGGCTATCATGCACTCTGCTCACGTGGCTGATCTGCTGCAACGATCACGTAGCAACCATGTACTGGTCACGTGACTGATCATGCACTGATCACGTAATTGATCCTGCACTGATCACGTGGCTCATCATGCACTGATCACGTGGCTGATCACACATGTATCACGTGACTGATCATGCACTGATCCCGTGGCTCTCATGCACTGATCACGTGGCTGTCATGCACTGATCACAGACTCATGCACTGATGTGGCTGATCACACGTATCACATGACTGATCATGCACTGATCACGTGGCTGATCATGCACTGATCACGTGGCTATCATGCACTGATCATGTGGCTGATCAGGCAATGATCACATAGCTACCATGTACTGGTCTCGTGACTGATCATGCACTGATCGCGTAATTGATCATGCACTGATCACGTGGCTGATCATGCACTGATCACGTGGCTGATCACACACTGATCACGTGACTGATCATGCACTGATCACGTGGCTATCATGCACTGATCACGTGGCTATCATGCACTGATCACGTGGCTGATCATGCAATGATCACGCTACCATGTACTGATCACGTGACTGATCATGCACTGATCACGTGATTGATCATGCACTGATCATGTGGCTGATCATGCACTGATCACGTGGCTGATCATACACTGATCACATAACTGATCATGCACTGATCACGTGACTGATCATGCACTGATCACGTGGCTATCATGCACTGATCACTTGGCTGGACATGCACTGATCACGTGCCTGGTCATGCACTGATCACGTGGCTGATCATGCACTGATCACGTGACTGATCATGCACTGATCTCGTGTCTGATCATGCACTGATCACGTGGCTGATCATGCACTGCTCACGTGGCTGATCATGCCATGATCACGCAGCTACCATGCTGATCATGACTGATCATGCACTGATCACGTGCTGATCATGCAGTGATCACGTGGCTATCATGAACTACTCACGTGTGATCATGCAATGATCATGTAGCTACCATGTGGTCACGTGATGATCACACCCATCAGGTGACTGATCATGCACTGATCACGTGGCTATCATGCACTGATCACGAACTGATCATGCACTGATCACGTCTATATCATGCACTGATCACATGACTGCCATGCACTGATCACGTGGATGATCATGCACTAATCTTGTGAGATCATGCACTGATCACGTGGCTGATCATGCACTGATACCGTGACTGAGCATGGACTGATCACATGACTATCATGTGGTCACGTGATTAATGGCGCTGATCATGTGACTGATCATGCTGATCATGTTTTATCATACACTGATCATGTGCCTCAGGAGAAATAAACAAAGAGCTGAGTAGGCAGATCAAATGATCAGCAGGCAATAATCATGGAACTCAGGTGAGGAATCATGCTGCTCAGCTGGCAATAATCAAGCAGCTGAGCAGGCAGGATTACGCAGCAGCTGGCAATTGTATCAAGCAGATGACAGGCAGGAATCGTGCAGCTCAGCTGGCTTGTCAAGCAGATGAGCAGACAGTAATCACGCATCTAGCAGGCCCAGATCACGTGAGGCATGCACTGTTCGTGGCTGATCATACGCACTGATCACGTGATGATCATGCACTGATCACTTGGATATCATGCTGATCACGTGGCTGATCATACACTGTTCACGTGTCATGACTGCTGATCGGTACTGATCATCACACTGCTCATGACTGATCATGCACTGATCACGTGGCTATCATGCACTGATCCATGGCACTGGCACATGCACTTTCACGTGGCTGATCACATGTCTGCACGTGACATATCATGCACTGATCAGTGGCACTCATGCACTTATCACGTGGCTGATCATGCACTGATCACGTGCTCATGCATCACACGTGGCTATCATGCACTGCTCACGTGGCTTGTCATGGAATGATCGGCAACCATACTGGTAACGTGACTGATCATGCAGATCACGTGACTGATCATGCACTGTTCACGTGACTGATCATCATGTACTGATCACGTGACTGATCATGCACTGATCACGTGGCTATCATGCTCTGCTCACGTGGCTGATCATGCAACGATCACGTAGCAACCATGTACTGGTGTGACTGATCATGCACTGATCACGTAATTGATCATGCACTGATCACGTGGCTCATCATGCACTGATCACGTGGCTGATCACACATGTATCACGTGACTGATCATGCACTGATCACGTGGCTATCATGCACTGATCACGTGGCTGATCATGCACTGATCACGTGGATATCATGCACTGATCACGTGGCTGATCACACACGTATCACGTGACTGATCATGCACTGATCACGTGGCTATCATGCACTGATCACGTGGCTGATCATGCACTGATCACGTGGCTGATCATGCACTGATCGCGTGGCTGATCATGCACTGATCACGTGACTGATCATGCACTGATCACGTGTTGATCATGCACTGATCACGTGGCTGATCATGCACTGATCATGCGTGGCTGATCACACATGATCACGTGACTGATCATGCACTGATCACGTGGCTGATCATGCACTGATCACGTGGCTGTCATGCACTGATCGTGGCTGATCATGCACTGATCACATTGCTCATTAGTCACGTGACTGATCATGCACTGATCACGTGATGCATCATACTGATCACGTGGCTGATCATGCACTGATCACGTGGCTGATCATGCACTGATCACGTGACTGATCACATGCTGATCACATGATGATCATCACTGATCACGTGGCTGATCATGCACTGATCACGTGGCGATTGCACTGATCACGTGCTGATCATGCACTGATCACGTGGCTGATCATGCACTGATCACGTGACTGATCATGCACACATCTGGTGATCTGATCATGCACTGATCACGTGGCTATCATGCACTGATCACGTGGCTGATCATGCATGATCACGCAGCTACCATGTACTGGTCACATGACTGATCATGCACTGATCACGTGACTGATCATGCAGTGATCACGTGGCTATCATGCACTCTCACGTGGCTGATCATGCAATGATCATGACTACACATGCCAGGTTCGTGAATGATCATACACCCATCAGGTGACTGATCATGCACTGATCACGTGGCTATCATGCACTGATCACGAGACTGATCATGCACTGATGCGTCTATCATGCACTGATCACGCTGCCCGTGCACTGATCACGTGGATGATCATACACTAATCATGTGACAGATCATGCACTGATCACGTGGCTGATCATGCACTGATACGTGACTGAGCATGGACTGATCACATGACTATCATGTAGTGATCACGTGACTTAATGGCTGATCATGTGACTGATCATGCGCTGATCATGTTTGCTATCATACACTGATCATGTGCCTCTGGAGGCAATAAACAAAGAGCTGAGTAGGCACGAATCAAACAGTCAGCAGGCAATAATCATGGAACTCAGCTGTGAGGAATCATGCTGCTCAGCTGGCAATCATCAAGCAGACTGAGCAGGCGGCAGGAATTACAGCTGTGCAATGTCAAGCAGATGACAGGCAGGATGTGCAGCTCAGCTGGCAATTGTCAAGCAGATGAGCAGACAGTAATCACGCAGCTCAGCAGGCCCTGATCACGTGACTGAGCATGCACTGTTCACGTGGCTGATCATACACTGATCACGTGATGATCATGCACTGATCACTTGGACTATGATCACTGCACGTCCTGATCATGCACTGATCACGTGTCTGATGCACTGATCACGTGGCTGATCATACACTGATCACGTAACTGATCATGCAATCACGTGGCTATCATGCACTGATCACGTGGCTGATCATGCACTGATCACGTGGCTGATCATGCACTGATCACGTGACTATCATGCACTGATCACGTGGCACTCATGCACTGATCACGTGGCTGATCATACACTGATCACGTAACTCATGCACACATCACGTGGCTATCATGCACTGCTCATGGCGCTGATCATGGAATGATCATGCTAGCTGCCATATATGGCGTGACTGATCATGCACTGATCACGTAAATGATCATGCACTGATCACGTGACTGATCATGCACTGATCACGTGACTGATCATGCATGATCACGTGGCTATCATGCTCAGCTGACAATCGTGCGATCGCATGCAATCATGCACTGTGTCTGCGTATTTGATCACTGCACTGATCACGTGATCATCCTGTGAATCACTGGCTGATCATGCACTGATCACGTGGCTGATCATGCACGTCT
>NW_026895062.1:0-20794 GCF_032452875.1 Bos javanicus | reverse complement strand
GATCAGTGCATGATCAGTCACGTGATCAGTGTGATCAGCCACGTGATCAGTGCATGATCAGCATGATCAGTGCATGATCAGTCACGTGATCAGTGTGATGATCAGTGATCAGTACATGGTTGCTATGATCGCATGATCAGCCACGTGATCAGTGCATGATAGCCACGTGATGCATGATCAGCACGTGATCAGCATGATCAGTCACGTGATCAGTGCATGATCATTTGATGGATCTGCATGATCAGTACGTGCAGTGTATGGTTGCTACGTGATCATTGCATGATCAGCCACGTGATCAGTGCATGATAGCCACGTGATGTGTATGAGTCACGTGATCAGTGCATGATCAGTCACGTGATCAGTGCATGATCAGGCACGTGATCAGTGTATGATCAGCCACGTGATCAGTGCATGATAGCCATGATCAGTGCATGATCAGTCACGTGATCAGCATGATCAGTTGGTGATCAGTGCATGATCAGCCACGTGATCAGTGCATGATCAGCCACATGATCAGTGCATGATCAATTACGTGATCAGTGCATGATCAGTCACGTGACAGTGCATGATAGCCACGTGATCATTGCATGATCAGCCACGTGATCAGTGCATGATAGCCACGTGATCAGTGCATGATCAGCACGTGATCAGCATGATCAGTCATGTGATCAGCCACGTGATCAGTGCATGATATCCACGATCTGCATGACAGCCACGTGATCAGTGCATGAGAGCCACGATCAGCATGATCAGTCACGTGATACAGTGTGATCAGCCACGTGATCAGTGCATGATGAGCCACGTGATCAGTGCATGATCAATTACGTGATCAGTGCATGATCAGTCACGTGACCAGTACATGGTTGCTACGTGATCGTTGCATGATCAGCCACGTGAGCAGCACAGAGCCACGTGATCAGTGCATGATCAGTCACGTGATCAGTGCATGATCAGTCACGAACAGTGCATGATCATTTGTGATCAGTGCATGATCAGTCACGTGACCAGTATATGGTAGCTACGTGATCATTCCATGACGACAGCCACGTGAGCAGTGCATGATAGCCACGTGATGTGTGCATGAGTTGTGAGCAGTGTATGATCAGCCACGTGATCAGTGCATGAGTGCCACGATCAGTGCATGATATGTCACGTGATGTGTGTGATCACGACAGTGCATGTCAGCCACGTGATCAGTGCATGATAGCCACGTGATCAGTGCATGATCAGTTACGTGAGCAGTATGATCAGCCACGTGATCAGTGCATGGTCAGACACGTGAACAGTGTATGATCAGCCACGTGATCAGTGCATGATATCCAGTGATCAGTGCATGATCATCACGTGATCAGTGTATGATCAGCCACGTGAACAGTGCATGCTCAGTCACGTGATCTGGGCCTGCTGAGCTGCGTGATTACTGTCTGCTCATCTGCTTGACAATTGCCAGCTGAGCTGCACGATTCCTGCCTGTCATCTGCTTGACAATTGCCAGCTGTGCTGCGAATTCCTGCCTGCTCAGCTGCTTGATTATTGCCAGCTGAGCAGCATGATTCCTCACACCTGAGTTCCATGATTATTGCCTGCTGACTGTTTGATTCGTGCCTACTCAGCTCTTTGTTTATTGCCTCCAGAGGCACATGATCAGTGTATGATAGCAAACATGATCAGCGCATGATCAGTCACATGATCAGCGCCATTAAGTCACGTGATCACTACATGATAGTCATGTGATCAGTCCATGCTCAGTCACGGTATCACTGCATGATCAGCCACGTGATCAGTGCATGATCTGTCACAAGATTAGTGTATGATCATCCACGTGATCAGTGCACGGGCAGTCATGTGATCAGTGCATGATATAGACGTGAACAGTGCATGATCAGTCTCGTGATCAGTGCATGATAGCCACGTGATCAGTGCATGATCAGTCACCTGATGGGTGTATGATCATTCACGTGACTGTACATGGTAGCTACATGATCATTGCATGATCAGCCACGTGAGTAGTTCATGATAGCCACGTGATCACTGCATGATCAACGTGATCAGTGCATGATCAGTCATGTGACCAGTACATGGTAGCTTGATCATGGCATGATCAGCCATGGAGCAGTGCATGATAGCCACGTGATCAGTGCATGATCGACACCAGATCAGTGCATGATCAGTCACGTGATCAGTGCATGATCAGCCACGTGATCAGTGCATGACCAGGCACGTGATGCAGGCCACAGTGTGATCAGTGCATGATAGCCACGTGATCAGTGCATGATCAGTCACGTGATCAGCATGATCAGTTATGTGATCAGTGCATGATCAGCCACGTGATCAGTGCATGATCAGTGCATGATCATAATGCCAGTGCATGATCAGTCACGTGACCAGTACATGGTAGCTACGTGATCATTGCCTGATCAGCCACGTGATCAGTGCATGATAGCCACGTGATCAGTGCATGATAGCCACGTGATCAGTGCATGATCAGTCATGTGATACGCAGTGTGATCAGCCACGTGATCAGTGCATGATATCCACGTGATCAGTGCATGACAGCCACGTGATCAGTGCATGGAGCCACGGATCAGTGCATGATCAGTCACGTGATACATGTGTGATCAGCCACGTGATCAGTGCATGATGAGCCACGTGATCAGTGCAGGATCAATTACGTGATCAGTGCATGATCAGTCACGTGACCAGTACATGGTTGCTACGTGATCGTTGCATGATCAGCCACGTGAGCAGAGCATGATAGCCACGTGGTCAGTGCATGATCAGTCACGTGATCAGCATGATCAGTCACGTGAACAGTGCATGATCATTTACGTGATCTTGCATGATCAGTCACGTACCAGTATATGGTTACTGCGTGATCATTCCATGACGAGCCACGTGAGCAGTGCATGATAGCCACGTGATGTGCATGAGTTACGTGAGCAGAGTATGATCAGCCACGTGATCAGTGCATGAGTGCCACGTGATCAGTGCATGATATGTCACGTGACAGGTGTGTGATCAGCCACGTGAACAGTGCATGTTCAGCCACGTGATCAGTGCATGATAGCCACGTGATCAGTGCATGATCAGTTACGTGAGCAGTGTATGATCAGCCACGTGATCAGTGCATGGTCAGACACGTGAACAGTGTATGATCAGCCACGTGATCAGTGCATGATATCCAAGTGATCAGTGCATGATCATCACGTGATCAGTGTATGATCAGCCACGTGAACAGTGCATGCTCAGTCACGTGATCAGGGCCTGCTGAGCTGCGTGATTACTGTCTGCTCATCTGCTTGACAATTGCCAGCTGAGCTGCACGATTCCTGCCTGTCATCTGCTTGACAATTGCCAGCTGTGCTGCGTAATTCCTGCCTGCTCAGCTGCTTGATTATTGCCAGCTGAGCAGCATGATTCCTCACACCTGAGTTCCATGATTATTGCCTGCTGACTGTTTGATTCGTGCCTACTCAGCTCTTTGTTTATTGCCTCCAGAGGCACATGATCAGTGTATGATAGCAAACATGATCAGCGCATGATCAGTCACATGATCAGCGCCATTAAGTCACGTGATCACTACATGATAGTCATGTGATCAGTCCATGCTCAGTCACGGTATCAGTGCATGATCAGCCACGTGATCAGTGCATGATCTGTCACAAGATTGTGGATCATCCACGTGATCAGTGCACGGGTGCATGTGATCAGTGCATGATATAGACGTGAACAGTGCATGATCAGTCTCGTGATCAGTGCATGATAGCCACGTGATCAGTGCATGATCAGTCACCTGACAGTATGATCATTCACGTGACCTGTACATGGTAGCTACATGATCATTGCATGATCAGCCACGTGAGTAGTTCATGATAGCCACGTGATCACTGCATGATCAGTCACGTGATCAGTGCATGATCAGTCGTGGACCAGTACATGGTAGCATGCGATCATCACTGATCAGCATGATCAGCCACGTGATCAGTGCATGATAGCCACGTGATCAGTGCATGATCAGTCACGTGATCAGTGCATGATCAGTTACGTGATCAGTGCATGATCAGCCACGTGATCAGTGCATGATCAGCCACATGATCAGTGCATGATCAATTACGTGATCAGCATGATCAGTCATGACCAGTACATGGTAGCCACGTGATCATTGCCTGATCAGCCACATGATCAGTGATAGCCACGATCAGTGCATGATAGCCACGTGATCAGTGCATGATCAGTCATGTGATAGTGTGTGATCAGCCACGTGATCAGTGCATGATATCCACGTGATCAGCATGACAGCCACGATCAGTGCATGAGAGCCACGATCAGTGCATGATCAGCCACGTGATACATGTGTGATCAGCCACGTGATCAGTGCATGATGAGCCACGATCAGTGCAGGATCAATTGTGATCAGTGCATGATCACGCGTGACCAGTACATGTTGCTACGTGATCGTGCATGATCAGCCACGGAGTGCATGATAGCCACGTGGTCAGTGCATGATCAGCACGTGATCAGTACATGATCAGTCACGTGAACAGTGCATGATCATTTACGTGATCGTGCTGATCAGTCACGTTACCAGTATATGGTTGCTACGTGATCATATGCATGACGAGCCACGTGAGCAGTGCATGATAGCCACTGTGCATCAGCCACGTGATCAGTGCATGATCAGCCACGATCAGTGCATGATAGCCACGTGATCAGTGCATGATCAGTTACGAGCAGTGCATGATCAGCCACGTGATCAGTGCATGGTCAGACACGTGAATGTGTATGATCAGCCACGTGATCAGTGCATGATATCCGTGATCAGTGCATGATCATCACGTGATCAGTGTATGATCAGCCACGTGAACAGTGCATGCTCAGTCACGTGATCAGGGCCTGCTGAGCTGCGTGATTACTGTCTGCTCATCTGCTTGACAATTGCCAGCTGAGCTGCACGATTCCTGCCTGTCATCTGCTTGACAATTGCCAGCTGTGCTGTATAATCTGCCTGCTCAGCTGCTTGATTATTGCCAGCTGAGCAGCATGATTCCTCACACCTGAGTTCCATTATTGCCTGCTGACTGTTTGATCAGCCTACTCAGCTCTTTGTTTATTGCCTCCAGAGGCACATGATCAGTGTATGATAGCAATGATGATCATGATCAGTCACATGATCAGCGCATTGTCACGTGATCACTACATGATAGTCATGTGATCAGTCCATGCTCAGTCACGGTATCAGTGCATGATCAGCCACGTGATCAGTGCATGATCTGTCACAAGATTAGTGTATGATCATCCACGTGATCAGTGCACGGCAGCATGTGATCAGTGCATGATATAGACGTGAACAGTGCATGATCAGTCTCGTGATCCGTGCATGATAGCCATGATCAGTGCATGATCAGTCACCTGATGGGTGTATGATCATTCACGTGACCTGTACATGGTAGCTACATGATCATTGCATGATCAGCCACGTGAGTAGTTCATGATAGCCACGTGATCACTGCATGATCAGTCACGTGATCAGTGCATGATCAGTCATGTGACCAGTACATGTGCGTGATCATGGCATGATCAGCCACGTGAGCAGTGCATGATAGCCACGTGATCAGTGCATGATCAGACACGGATCAGTGTATGATCAGTCACGTGATCAGTGCATGATCAGCCACGTGATCAGTATGACCAGCACGTGATCAGTGCGTCCAGAACAGTGCATGATAGCCACGTGATCAGTGCATGATCAACGTGATCAGTGCATGATCAGTCTTGTGATCAGTGTATGATCAGCCACGTGATCAGTGCATGATCGGCCACGTGATCAGTGCATGATCAATTACATGCAGACATGATCATCTGTGACCAGTACATGGTAGCTGCGTGATCATTGCATGATCAGCCACGTGATCAGTGTGATAGCCACGTGATCAGTGCATGATAGCCACGTGATCAGTGCATGATCAGTCATGGATGATGATCAGCCATGTGATCAGTGCATGATATCCACGTGATCAGTGCATGATAGCCACGTGATCAGTGCATGATAGCCACGTGATCAGTGCATGATCAGACACGTGATACATGTGTGATCAGCCACGTGATCAGTGCATGATGAGCCACGTGATCAGTGCATGATCAACGTGATCAGTGCGTGATCAGTCACGTGACCAGTACATGGTTGCCACGTGATCGCATGATCAGCCACGTGAGCAGAGCATGATAGCCACGTGGTCAGTGCATGATCAGTCACATGATCAGTGCATGATCAGTCACGTGATCAGTGCATGATCATTCACATGATCTGTGCATGATCAGTCACGTTATCAGTATATGGTAGCCATGTGATCAGTCCATGCTCAGTCACGTGAGCAGTGCATGATAGCCACGTGATCAGTGCATGAGTTACGTGATCAGTGTATGATCAGCCACGTGATCAGTGCATGAGCACGTGATCAGTACATGATATGTCACGTGACAGGTGTGTGATCAGCCACGTGAACAGTGCATGATCAGCCACGTGATCAGTGCATGATCAGCCACGTGATCAGTGCATGATCAGTTACGTGAGCAGTGTATGATCAGCCACGTGATCAGTGCGTCAGACACGTGAACAGTGTATGATCAGCCAAGTGATCAGTGCATGATATCCAAGTGATCAGTGCATGATCATCACGTGATCAGTGTATGATCAGCCACGTGAACAGTGCATGCTCAGTCACGTGATCTGGGCCCGCTGAGCTGCGTGATTACTGTCTGCTCATCTGCTTGACAATTGCCAGCTGAGCTGCACGATTCCTGCCTGTCATCTGCTTGACAATTGCCAGCTGTGCTGCGTAATTCCTGCCTGCTCAGCTGCTTGATTATTGCCAGCTGAGCAGCATGATTCCTCACACCTGAGTTCCATGATTATTGCCTGCTGACTGTTTGATTCGTGCCTACTCAGCTCTTTGTTTATTGCCTCCAGAGGCACATGATCAGTGTATGATAGCAAACATGATCAGCGCATGATCAGTCACATGATCAGCGCCATTAAGTCACGTGATCACTACATGATAGTCATGTGATCAGTCCATGCTCAGTCACGGTATCAGTGCATGATCAGCCACGTGATCAGTGCATGATCTGTCACAAGATTAGTGTATGATCATCCACGTGATCAGTGCACGGGCAGTCATGTGATCAGTGCATGATATAGACGTGAACAGTGCATGATCAGTCTCGTGATCAGTGCATGATAGCCACGTGATCAGTGCATGATCAGTCACCTGATGGGTGCATGATCATCTGCGATGCATGATCAGCCACGTGAGTAGTTCATGATCACTGCATGATCAGTCACGTGATCAGTGCATGATCAGTCGTGACCAGTACATGGTAGTCTCGTGATCATGGCATGATCAGCCACGTGAGCAGTGCATGATAGCCACGTGATCAGTGCATGATCAGACACGAGATCAGTGCATGATCAGTCACGTGATCAGTGCATGATCAGCCACGTGATCAGTGCATGACCAGTCACGTGATCAGTGCATGATCAGCCACGTGATCAGTGCATGATCAGTCAGTGCATGATCAGTCACGTGATCAGTGCATGATCAGCCACGTGATCAGTGCATGATCAGTCACGTGATCAGTGCATGATCAGTTACGATCAGTGCATGGTAGCCATGATCACTGCCTGATCGCCAGTGATCAGTGCATGATAGCCACGTGATCAGTGCATGATAGCCACGTGATCAGTGCATGATCAGTCATGACACGTGTGATCAGCCACGTGATCAGTGCATGATATCCACGTGATCAGTGCATGACAGCCACGTGATCAGTGCATGAGAGCCAAGTGATCAGTGCATGATCAGTCACGTGATACATGTGTGATCAGCCACGTGATCAGTGCATGATGAGCCACGTGATCAGTGCAGGATCAATTCACGTGATCAGTGCATGATCAGTCACGTGACCAGTACATGGTTGCATACGTGATCGTTGCATGATCAGCCACGTGAGCAGAGCATGATAGCCACGTGGTCAGTGCATGATCAGTCACGTGATCAGTACATGATCAGTCACGTGAACAGTGCATGATCATTTACGTGATCTTTGCATGATCAGTCACGTTACCAGTATATGGTTGCTACGTGATCATTCCATGACGAGCCACGTGAGCAGTGCATGATAGCCACGTGATGTGTGCATGAGTTACGTGAGCAGAGTATGATCAGCCACGCGATCAGTGCATGAGTGCCACGTGATCAGTGCATGATATGTCACGTGACAGGTGTGTGATCAGCCACGTGAACAGTGCATGTTCAGCCACGTGATCAGTGCATGATAGCCACGTGATCAGTGCATGATCAGTTACGTGAGCAGTGTATGATCAGCCACGTGATCAGTGCATGGTCAGACACGTGAACAGTGTATGATCAGCCACGTGATCAGTGCATGATATCCAAGTGATCAGTGCATGATCATCACGCGATCAGTGTATGATCAGCCACGCGAACAGTGCATGCTCAGTCACGTGATCTGGGCCTGCTGAGCTGCGTGATTACTGTCTGCTCATCTGCTTGACAATTGCCAGCTGAGCTGCACGATTCCTGCCTGTCATCTGCTTGACAATTGCCAGCTGTGCTGCGTAATTCCTGCCTGCTCAGCTGCTTGATTATTGCCAGCTGAGCAGCATGATTCCTCACACCTGAGTTCCATGATTATTGCCTGCTGACTGTTTGATTCGTGCCTACTCAGCTCTTTGTTTATTGCCTCCAGAGGCACATGATCAGTGTATGATAGCAAACATGATCAGCGCATGATCAGTCACATGATCAGCGCCATTAAGTCACGTGATCACTGCATGATAGTCATGTGATCAGTCCATGCTCAGTCACGGTATCAGTGCATGATCAGCCACGTGATCAGTGCATGATCTGTCACAAGATTAGTGTATGATCATCCACGTGATCAGTGCACGGGCAGTCATGTGATCAGTGCATGATATAGACGTGAACAGTGCATGATCAGTCTCGTGATCAGTGCATGATAGCCACGTGATCAGTGCATGATCAGTCACCTGATGGGTGTATGATCCACGTGACCGGTACATGGTAGCTATGATCATTGTGATCACGTGAGTAGTGCATGATAGCCACGTGATCATTGCATGATCAGCCACGTGATCAGTGCATGATAGCCACGTGATCACTGCATGATCAGTCACGTGATCAGTGCATGATCAGTCACGTGACCAGTACATGGTAGCTGCGTGATCATGGCATGATCAGCCACGTGAGCAGTGCATGATCAGCCACGCGATCAGTGCATGATCAGTCACGTGATCAGTGCATGATCAGCCACGTGATCAGTGCATGATCAGCCACGTGATCAGTGTATGATCAGCCACGTGATCAGTGCATGGGCAGTCACGATCAGTGCATGTATATAGATGAACAGTGCATGATCAGTCATGTGACCAGTACATGGCAGCTAACGTGATCATGGCATGATCATCAGCCACGTGAGCAGTGCATGATAGCCACGTGATCAGTGCATGATCAGACGTGATCAGTGCATGATCAGTCACGTGATCAGTGCATGATCAGCCACGTGATCAGTGCATGATCAGCCACGTGATCAGTGCATGATAGCCACGTGATCAGTGCATGATCAGCTGTGTGATCAGTGCATGATCAGTCACGTGATCAGTGCATGATCAGCCACGTGATCAGTGCATGATCAGCCACGTGATCAGTGCATGATCAGCACGTGATCAGTGCGATCAGTACGATCAGTAATGTACAGCGTGATCAGTGCCTGATCAGCCACATGATCAGTGCATGATAGCCACGTGATCAGTGCATGATCAGCCACGTGATCAGTGCATGATCAGTCACGGACACGTATGATCAGCCACGTGATCAGTGCATGATAGCCACGTGATCAGTGCAGATGCCACGTGATCAGTGCATGAGCAGCCACGTGATCAGTGCATGATCAGTCACGTGATCATGTGATCAGCCACGTGATCAGTGCATGATGAGCCACGTGATCAGTGCAGGATCAGTACGTGATCAGTGCATGATCAGTCACGTGACCAGTACATGGTTGCTATGATCGTGCATGATCAGCCACGTGAGCAGAGCATGATCAGCCACGTGATCAGTGCATGATCAGTCACGTGATCAGTACATGATCAGTCACGTGAACAGTGCATGATCATTTACGTGATCTTTGCATGATCAGTCACGTTACCAGTATATGGTTGCTACGTGATCATTCCATGACAGCCACGTGAGCAGTGCATGATAGCCACGTGATGTGCATGAGTTACGTGAGCAGAGTATGATCAGCCACGTGATCAGTGCATGAGTGCCACGTGATCAGTGCATGATATGTCACGTGACAGGTGTGTGATCAGCCACGTGAACAGTGCATGTTCAGCCACGTGATCAGTGCATGATAGCCACGTGATCAGTGCATGATCAGTTACGTGAGCAGTGTATGATCAGCCACGTGATCAGTGCATGGTCAGACACTGTGATGATCAGTGCATGATATCCATGATCAGTGCATGATCATCACGTGATCAGTGTATGATCAGCCACGTGAACAGTGCATGCTCAGTCACGTGATCTGGGCCTGCTGAGCTGCGTGATTACTGTCTGCTCATCTGCTTGACAATTGCCAGCTGAGCTGCACGATTCCTGCCTGTCATCTGCTTGACAATTGCCAGCTGTGCTGCGTAATTCCTGCCTGCTCAGCTGCTTGATTATTGCCAGCTGAGCAGCATGATTCTCACACCTGAGTTCCATGATTATTGCCTGCTGACTGTTTGATTCGTGCCTACTCAGCTCTTTGTTTATTGCCTCCAGCACATGATCAGTGTATGATAGCAAACATGATCAGCGCATGATCAGTCACATGATCAGCGCCATTAAGTCACGATCACTACATGATAGTCATGTGATCAGTCCATGCTCAGTCACGTATCAGTGCATGATCAGCCACGTGATCAGTGCATGATCTGTCACAAGATTAGTGTATGATCATCCACGTGATCAGTGCACGGGCAGTCATGTGATCAGTGCATGATATAGACGTGAACAGTGCATGATCAGTCTCGTGATCAGTGCATGATAGCCACGTGATCAGTGCATGATCAGTCACCTGATGGGTGGATGATCATTCACGTGACCTGTACATGGTAGCTACATGATCATTGCATGATCAGCCACGTGAGTAGTTCATGATAGCCACGTGATCACTGCATGATCAGTCACGTGATCAGTGCATGATCAGTCATGTGACCAGTACATGGTAGCACGTGATCATGGATGATCAGCCACGTGAGCAGTGCATGATCAGTCACGTGATCAGTGCATGATCAGCCACGTGATCAGTGTATGATCATCTGCTTGACGATTGCCAGCTAAGTGATCAGCCTGTCATCTGCATGACAATTGCCAGCAGTGCTGTCAGTCCTGTCTGACCAGCTGTATGATTGCCACGTGATCAGCATGATCCGTCACACGTGAGTTCCATGATCAGTGCATGATCACTGTTTGATCCGTGCTTGATCAGCTCTTTGATTAGTGCATCCATAGGCACGTGATCAGTGCATGATCATGATCAGCGTGAGATCAGCCACGTGATCAGTGCACATAGTCACGTGATCAGTGCATGCAGCGTGAGCAGTGCATGATCAGCCACGTGATCAGTGCATGATCAGTCACGTGATCAGTGCATGATCAGCCACGTGATCAGTGCATGAGCAGGCATGTGATCAGTGCGATCTAGCCGTGATCAGTGCATGATAGCCACGTGATCAGTGCATGATCAGTCCCGTGATCAGTGCATGATCAGTCACGTGATCAGTGCATGATCAGCCACGTGACCAGTACATGGTAGCTACATGATCATTGCCTGATCAGCCACGTGATCAGTGCATGATAGCCACGTGATCAGTGCATGATCAGCCACGTGATCAGTGCATGATCAGTCATGTGATCAGTACATGGTCAGCCACGTGATCAGTGCATGATCAGCCACGTGATCAGTGCATGACAGCCACGTGATCAGTGCATGATCAGCCACGTGATCAGTGCATGATCAGTCACGTGATACATGTGTGATCAGCCACGTGATCAGTGCATGATGAGCCACGTGATCAGTGCAGGATCAATTACGTGATCAGTGCATGATCAGTCACGTGACCAGTACATGGTTGCCACGTGATCGTTGCATGATCAGCCACGCGAGCAGAGCATGATAGCCACGTGGTCAGTGCATGATCAGTCACGTGATCAGTACATGATCAGTCACGTGAACAGTGCATGATCATTTACGTGATCTTTGCATGATCAGTCACGCTACCAGTATATGGTTGCTACGTGATCATTCCATGACGAGCCACGTGAGCAGTGCATGATAGCCACGTGATGTGCATGAGTTACGTGAGCAGAGTATGATCAGCCACGTGATCAGTGCATGAGTGCCACGTGATCAGTGCATGATATGTCACGTGATGTGTGTGATCAGCCACGTGAACAGTGCATGTTCAGCCACGTGATCAGTGCATGATAGCCACGTGATCAGTGCATGATCAGTTACGGAGCAGTGTATGATCAGCCACGTGATCAGTGCATGGTCAGACACGTGAACAGTGTATGATCAGCCACGTGATCAGTGCATGATATCCAAGTGATCAGTGCATGATCATCACGCGATCAGTGTATGATCAGCCACGTGAACAGTGCATGCTCAGTCACGTGATCTGGGCCTGCTGAGCTGCGTGATTACTGTCTGCTCATCTGCTTGACAATTGCCAGCTGAGCTGCACGATTCCTGCCTGTCATCTGCTTGACAATTGCCAGCTGTGCTGCGTAATTCCTGCCTGCTCAGCTGCTTGATTATTGCCAGCTGAGCAGCATGATTCCTCACACCTGAGTTCCATGATTATTGCCTGCTGACTGTTTGATTCGTGCCTACTCAGCTCTTTGTTTATTGCCTCCAGAGGCACATGATCAGTGTATGATAGCAAACATGATCAGCGCATGATCAGTCACATGATCAGCGCCATTAAGTCACGTGATCACTACATGATAGTCACGTGATCAGTCCATGCTCAGTCACGGTATCAGTGCATGATCAGCCACGTGATCAGTGCATGATCTGTCACAAGATTAGTGTATGATCATCCACGTGATCAGTGCACGGGCAGTCATGTGATCAGTGCATGATATAGACGTGAACAGTGCATGATCAGTCTCAGTGATCAGTGCATGATAGCCACGTGATCAGTGCATGATCAGTCACCTGATGTGTGATCATTCACGTGACCTGTACATGGTAGCTACATGATCATCGCATGATCAGCCACGTGAGTAGTTCATGATAGCCACGTGATCACTGCATGATCAGTCACGTGATCAGTGCATGATCAGTCATGTGACCAGTACATGGTAGCTGCGTGATCATGGCATGATCAGCCACGTGAGCAGTGCATGATAGCCACGTGATCAGTGCATGATCAGACACGACATGATCAGCATGCATGATCAGTCACGTGATCAGTGCATGATCAGCCACGTGATCAGTGCGTATGACAGGCACGTGATCAGTGCATCCAGCCAAGTGATCAGTGCATGATAGCCACGATCAGTGCATGATCAGTCACGTGATCAGTGTATGATCAGCTATGTGATCAGTGCATATGAAGCACGTGATCATTGCATGATTGATCAGTGCATGATAGCCACGTGATCAGTGCATGATCAGCCACGTGATCAGGCGATCGCCACATGATCAGTGCATGATCAGCCACGTGATCAGTGCATGATGAGTCACGTGATCAGTGCATGTAAAGTGATCAGTGCATGATCAGCCACGTGATCAGTGCATGATCTCAGTCATGTGATCAGTACATGATAGGCCGTGATCAGCCACGTGTCAGTATGATAGCCACGTGATCAGTGCATGATCAGACGTGATCAGTACATGAACGTGATCAGTGCATGATCAGCCACGCGATCAGTGCATGATCAGTCACGTGATCAGTGCATGATCAGCCACCAGACCAGCATAGCCACGTGATCAGTGCATGATCAGCCACGTGATCAGTGCATGATCAGTCATGTGATCAGTGCTGATCAGCCACGATCAGCATGATCAGCCACAGATCAGCATGATCAATACGTGATCAGCATGATCAGTCACGTGACCAGTACACATGAAGCCATGATCAGTGCCCATGATTCACGTGATCACATGATAGCCATGATCAGCAGCTGATCAGCCATGATCAGTGCATGATCAGCGTGATAGTGGTGATCAGCCACGTGATCAGTGATATCCACGTGATCAGTGCATGACAGCCACGTGATCAGTGCATGATAGCCACGTGATCAGTGCATGATCAGTCACGTGATACATGTGATCAGCCACGTGATCAGTGCATGATGAGCCACGTGATCAGTGCAGGATCAATTATGATCAGTGCATGATCAGTCACGTGACCAGTACATGGTTGCTACGCGATCGCTGCATGATCAGCCACGAGCAGAGCATGATAGCCACGTGGTCAGTGCATGATCAGTCACGTGATCAGTACATGATCAGTCACGTGAACAGTGCATGATCATTTACGTGATCCTTGCATGATCAGTCACGTTACCAGTATATGGTTGCTGCGATCATTCCATGACGAGCCACGTGAGCAGTGCATGATAGCCACGTGATGTGCATGAGTTACGTGAGCAGAGTATGATCAGCCACGTGATCAGTGCATGAGTGCCGTGATCAGTGCATGATATGTCACGTGACAGGTGTGTGATCAGCCACGTGAACAGTGCATGATCAGCCACGGATCAGTGCATGATAGCCACGTGATCAGCGCATGATCAGTTACGTGAGCAGTGTATGATCAGCCACGTGATCAGTGCATGGTCAACACGTGAACAGTGTATGATCAGCCACGTGATCAGTGCATGATATCCAGTGATCAGTGCATGATCAATCACGCGATCAGTATGATCAGCCACGTGAACAGTGCATGCTCAGTCACGTGATCTGGCCTGCTGAGCTTGATTACTGTCTGCTCATCTGCTTGACAATTGCTAGCTGAGCTGCACGATTCCTGCCTGTCATCTGCTTGACAATTGCCAGCTGTGCTGCGAATTCCTGCCTGCTCAGCTGCTTGATTATTGCCAGCTGAGCAGCATGATTCCTCACACCTGAGTTCCATGATTATTGCCTGCTGACTGTTTGATTTGTGCCTACTCAGCTCTTTGTTTATTGCCTCCAGAGGTACATGATCAGTGTATGATAGCAAACATGATCAGCGCATGATCAGTCACATGATCAGTGCCATTAAGTCACGTGATCACTACATGATAGTCATGTGATCAGTCCATGCTCAGTCACGTATCAGTGCATGATCAGCCATGATCAGTGCATGATCTGTCATGTGATCAGTGTATGATCATCCACGTGATCAGTGCATGGCAGTCATGTGATCAGTGCATGATATAGACGTGATCAGTGCATGATCAGTCACGTGATCAGTGCATGATAGCCACGTGATCAGTGCATGATCAGTCACCTGATCAGTGTATGATCATTCACGTGATCAGTGCATGGTAGCTACATGATCATTGCATGATCAGCCACGTGATTAGTGCATGATAGCCACGTGATCAGTGCATGATCAGTTACGTGATCAGTGCATGATCAGTCACGTGACCAGTACATGGTAGCTGCGTGATCATGCATGATCAGCCACGTGAGCAGTGCATGATAGCCACGTGATCAGTGCATGATCAGACACGTGATCAGTGCATGATCAGTCACGTGATCAGTGCATGATCAGCCACGTGATCAGTGCATGATCAGGCACGTGATCAGTGTATGATCAGCCAAGTGATCAGTGCATGATAGCCACGCGATCAGTGCATGATCAGTCACGTGATCAGTGCATGATCAGCCACGATCAGTGCATGATCAGCCACGTGATCAGTGCATGATATCCGCGATCAGTGCATGATCATCACGTGATCAGTGCATGATCAGCCACGTGATCAGTGCATGATCAGTCACGTGATCAGTGCATGATAGCCACGTGATCAGTGCATGATCAGCCACGTGATCAGTGCATGATAGCCACGTGATCAGTGCATGATCAGCCACGTGATCAGTGCATGATCAGTCACGTGATCAGTGCATGATGATTACCTGATCAGTGCATGATCAGTCACGTGATCAGTGCATGATCAGCCACGTGATCAGTGCATGATCAGTGCACGTGATCAGTGCATGATCAGCCACGTGATCAGTGCATGATCAGCCACGTGATCAGTGCATGATCACGTGATCAGTGCATGATCAGTCACGTGATCAGCATGATCAGCCACGTGATCAGTGCATGATCAGCTACGTGATCAGTGCATGATCAATTACGCCTGATCAGTGCATGATCAGTCACGTGACTACATGGTAGCTACGTGATCATTGCATGATCAGCCACGTGACAGTGCATGATAACGTGATCAGTGCATGATCAGCCACGTGATCAGTGCATGATAGCCACGTGATCAGTGCATGATCAGTCATGTGATACGCATGATCAGCCACGTGATCAGTGCATGATAGCCACGTGATCAGTGCATGACAGCCACGTGATCAGTGCATGAGAGCCACGTGATCAGTGCATGATCAGTCATGTGATACAGTATGATCAGCCACGTGATCAGTGCATGATCAGCCACGTGATCAGTGCATGATCAGTTACGTGATCAGTGCATGATCAGTCACGTGATCCAGTACATGGTTACATGATCGCCATGATCAGCCACGTGAGCAGTGCATGATAGCCACGTGATCAGTGCATGATCAGTCACGTGATCAGCATGATCAGTGAACAGTGCATGATCATTTACGTGATCTTTGCATGATCAGTCACGCGATCAGTATATGGTTGCATGTGATCATTCCATGACAGCCACGGAGTGCATGATAGCCACATGTGTGCATGAGCGATGATAGTGCATGATCAGCCACGTGATCAGTGCATGAGTGCCACGTGATCAGTGCATGATATGTCACGTGACAGGTGTGTGATCAGCCACGAACAGTGCATGTTCAGCCACGTGATCAGTGCATGATAGCCACGTGATCAGTGCATGATCAGTTACGTGAGCAGTGTATGATCAGCCACGTGATCAGTGCATGTCAGACACGTGAACAGTGTATGATCAGCCACGTGATCAGTGCATGATATCCAAGTGATCAGTGCATGATCATCACGTGATCAGTGCATGATCAGCCACGTGAACAGTGCATGCTCAGTCACGTGATCTGGGCCTGCTGAGCTGCGTGATTACTGTCTGCTCATCTGCTTGACAATTGCCAGCTGAGCTGCACGATTCCTGCCTGTCATCTGCTTGACAATTGCCAGCTGCGTGAATTCCTGCCTGCTCAGCTGCTTGATTATGCCAGCTGAGCAGCATGATTCCTCACACCTGAGTTCCATGATTATTGCCTGCTGACTGTTTGATTTGTGCCTACTCAGCTCTTTGTTTATTGTCAGAGGCACATGATCAGTGTATGATAGCAAACATGATCAGCGCATGATCAGTCACATGATCAGCGTCATTGTCACGTGATCACTACATGATAGTCATGTGATCAGTCCATGCTCAGTCACGTGATCAGTGCATGATCAGCCATGTGATCAGTGCATGATCTGTCACAAGATTAGTGTATGATCATCCACGTGATCAGTGCACGGCAGTCATGTGATCAGTGCATGATATAGACGTGATCAGTGCATGATCAGTCTCGTGATCAGTGCATGATAGCCACGTGATCAGTGCATGATCAGTCACCTGATGGGTGTATGATCATTCACGTGACCTGTACATGGTAGCTACATGATCATTGCATGATCAGCCACGTGAGTAGTGCATGATAGCCACGTGATCACTGCATGATCAGTCACGTGATCAGTGCATGATCAGTCATGACCAGCATGGTAGCCGCGTGATCATGCATGATCAGCCACGTGAGCAGTGCATGATAGCCACGTGATCAGTGCATGATCAGACACGCAGATCAGTGCATGATCAGTCACGTGATCAGTGCATGATCAGACACGTGATCAGTGCATGATCAGTCACGTGATCAGTGCATGATCAGTCACGTGATCAGTGCATGACCAGGCACGTGATCAGTGTATGATCAGCCAAGTGATCAGTGCATGATAGCCACGTGATCAGTGCATGATCAGTCACGTGATCAGTGCATGATCAGTTATGTGATCAGTGTATGATCAGCCACGTGATCAGTGCATGATCAGCCACGTGATCAGTGCATGATCAATTACGTGATCAGTGCATGATCAGTCACGTGATCAGTACATGGTAGCTACGTGATCATTGCATGATCAGCCACGTGATCAGTGCATGATAGCCACGTGATCAGTGCATGATAGCCATGTGATCAGTGCATGATCAGTCATGAGGACGTGTGTGATCAGCCACGTGATCAGTGCATGATATCCACGTGATCAGTGCATGGATGCCATGATCAGTGCATGAGAGCCACGTGATCAGTGCATGATCAGTCACGTGATACATGTGTGATCAGCCACGTGATCAGTGCATGATGAGCCACGTGATCAGTGCAGGATCAATTACGTGATCAGTGCATGATCAGTCACGTGACCAGCATGGTTACATGATCAGTGCATGATCAGCCACGTGAGCAGAGCATGATAGCCATCAGTGCATGATCAGTCACGTGATCAGTACATGATCAGTCACGTGAACAGTGCATGATCATTTACGTGATCTTTGCATGATCAGTCACGTTACCAGTATGTTGCTACGTGATCATTCTATGACGAGCCACGTGCAGTGCATGATAGCCACGTGATGTGCATGAGTTACGTGAGGAGTATGATCAGCCACGTGATCAGTGCATGAGTGCCACGTGATCAGTGCATGATATGTCACGTGACAGGTGTGTGATCAGCCACGTGAACAGTGCATGTTCAGCCACGTGATCAGTGCATGATAGCCACGTGATCAGTGCATGATCAGTTACGTGAGCAGTGTATGATCAGCCACGTGATCAGTGCATGGTCAGACACGTGAACAGTGTATGATCAGCCACGTGATCAGTGCATGATATCCAAGTGATCAGTGCATGATCATCACGTGATCAGTGTATGATCAGCCACGTGAACAGTGCATGCTCAGTCACGTGATCTGGGCCTGCTTAGCTGCGTGATTACTGTCTGCTCATCTGCTTGACAATTGCCAGCTGAGCTGCACGATTCCTGCCTGTCATCTGCTTGACAATTGCAAGCTGTGCTGTGTAATTCTGCCTGCTCAGCTGCTTGATTATTGCCAGCTGAGCAGCATGATTCCCACACCTGAGTTCCATGATTATTGCCTGCTGACTGTTTGATTCGTGCCTATCAGCTTTTGTTTATTGCATCAGAGATACAACATGATCAGCGCATGATCAGTCACATGATCAGTGCCATTAAGTCACGTGATCACTACATGATAGTCATGTGATCAGTCCATGCTCAGTCACGGTATCAGTGCATGATCAGCCACGTGATCAGTGCATGATCTGTCACAAGATTAGTGCATGATCATCCACGTGATCAGTGCAGCAGTCATGATCAGTGCATGATATAGACATCAGTGCATGATCAGTCTCGTGATCAGTGCATGATAGCCACGTGATCAGTGCATGATCAGTCACCTGATGGGTGTATGATCATTCACGTGACCTGTACATGGTAGCTACATGATCATTGCATGATCAGCCACGTGAGTAGTTGATAGCCACGTGATCACTGCATGATCAGTCACGTGATCAGTGCATGATCAGTCATGTGACCAGCATGCAGCTGCGTGATCATGGTATGATCAGCCACGTGACAGTGCATGATAGCCACGTGATCAGTGCATGATCAGCCACGTGATCAGTGCATGATCAGTCACGTGATCAGTGCATGATCAGCCACGTGATCAGTGCATGATCAGCCACATGATCAGTGTATGATCAGCCACGTGATCAGTGCATGATAGCACGTGATCAGTGTATGATCAGTCACGTGATCAGTGCATGATCAGACACGTGATCAGTGCATGATCAGTCACGTGATCAGTGCATGATAGCCACGTGATCAGTGCATGATCATCACGTGATCAGTATGATCAGCCACAGTGATCAGTGCATGCCAGTCACGTGATCAGTGCATGATAGCTTGATCAGTGCATGATCAGCCATGATCAGTGCATGATAGCCACGTGATCATGCATGATCAGTACAGATCAGCATGATCAGCCACGTGATCAGTGCATGATCAGCTGACGCAGATCAGTGCATGATCAGTCACGTGATCAGTGCATGATCAGCCACGTGATCAGTGCATGATCAGTCACGTGATCAGTGCATGATCAGCCACGTGATCAGTGCATGATAGCCACGTGATCAGTGCATGATCAGTCACGTGATCAGTGCATGATCAGTCACGTGATCAGTGCATGATCAGCCACGTGATCAGCATGATCAGCCACATGATCAGTGCATGATCAGTCACGTGATCAGTGCATGATCAGCCACGTGATCAGTGTTGTGCCATGATCAGTGCATGATCAGCCACGTGATCAGTGCATCAGCCACGTGATCAGTGCATGATCAGCCACGTGATCAGTGCATGATAGCCATGGATCAGTGCATGTGATCAGTCACGGATACCAGTGATGATCAGCTACGTGATCAG
>NW_026895061.1:0-21000 GCF_032452875.1 Bos javanicus | reverse complement strand
GATCATGCACTGATCACGTGACTGATCATGCACTGATCACGTGACTGATCATGCACTGATCACGTGGCTATCATGCACTGATCACGTGGCTGATCATGCACTGATCACGTAGCAACCATGTACTGATCACGTGACTGATCATGCACTGATCACGTATTGATCATGCACTGATCACGTGGCTGATCATGCACTGATCACGTGGCTGATCACACATGATCACGTGACTGATCATGCACTGATCACGTGGCTATCATGCACTGATCACGTGGCTGATCATGCACTGATCACGTGGCTATCATGCACTGATCACGTGGCTGATCATGCACGATCACGTGACTGATCATGCACTGATCACGTGGCTATCATGCACTGATCACGTGGCTATCATGCACTGATCACGTGGCTGATCATGCACTGATCACGTGGCTATCATGCACTGATCACGTGACTGATCATGCACTGATCACGTAACTGATCATGCACTGATCACGTGGCTGATCATGCACTGATCACGTGGCTGATCATGCACTGATCACGTGACTGATCATGCACTGATCACGTGACTGATCATGCACTGATCACGTGGCTATCATGCACTGATCACGTGGCTGATCATACACTGATCACGTGACTGATCATGCACTGATCACGTGGCTGATCATGCACTGATCACGTGACTGATCATGCACTGATCACGTGACTGATCATGCACTGATCACGTGGCTATCATGCACTGCTCACGTGGCTGATCATGCCATGATCACGCAGCTACCATGTACTGGTCACATGACTGATCATGCACTGATCACGTGACTGATCATGCAGTGATCACGTGGCTATCATGCACTACTCACGTGGCTGATCATGCAATGATCATGTAGCTACCATGTACAGGTCACGTGAATGATCATACACCCATCAGGTGACTGATCATGCACTGATCACGTGGCATCATGCACTGATCACGAGACTGATCATGCACTGATCACGTCTATATCATGCACTGATCACATGACTGCCCATGCACTGATCACGTGGATGATCATACACTAATCATGTGACAGATCATGCACTGATCACGTGGCTGATCATGCACTGATACCGTGACTGAGCATGGACTGATCACATGACTATCATGTAGTGATCACGTGACTTAATGGCGCTGATCATGTGACTGATCATGCGCTGATCATGTTTGCTATCATACACTGATCATGTGCCTCTGGAGGCAATAAACAAAGAGCTGAGTAGGCACGAATCAAACAGTCAGCAGGCAATAATCATGGAACTCAGCTGTGAGGAATCATGCTGCTCAGCTGGCAATAATCAAGCAGCTGAGCAGGCAGGAATTACGCAGCACAGCTGGCAATTGTCAAGCAGATGACAGGCAGGAATCGTGCAGCTCAGCTGGCAATTGTCAAGCAGATGAGCAGACAGTAATCACGCAGCTCAGCAGGCCCTGATCACGTGACTGAGCATGCACTGTTCACGTGGCTGATCATACACTGATCACGTGATGATCATGCACTGATCACTTGGATATCATGCACTGATCACGTGGCTGATCATACACTGTTCACGTGTCTGACCATGCACTGATCACGTGGCTGATCATACACTGCTCACGTAACTGATCATGCACTGATCACGTGGCTATCATGCACTGATCACGTGGCTGATCATGCACTGATCACGTGGCTGATCATGCACTGATCACGTGATGATCATGCACTGATCACGTGGCTATCATGCACTGATCACGTGGCTGATCATGCACTGATCACGTGACTGATCATGCACTGATCACGTGGCTGATCATGCACTGATCACGTGACTGATCATGCACTGATCACGTGGCTATCATGCACTGATCACGTGGCTGATCATGCACTGATCACGTGGCTGATCATGCACTGATCACGTGACTGATCATGCACTGATCACGTGGCATCATGCACTGATCACGTGGCTGATCATGCACTGATCACGTGACTCATGCACTGATCACGTGGCGATCATGCACTGATCACGTGGCTGATCATGCACTGATCACGTGGCTGATCATGCACTGATCACGTGGCTGATCATGCACTGATCACGTGACTGATCATGCACTGATCACGTGGCTATCATGCACTGATCACGTGGCTGATCATGCACTGATCACGTGGCTGATCACACACTGATCACGTGACTATCATGCACTGATCACGTGGCATCATGCACTGATCACGTGGCTGATCATGCACTGATCACGTAACTCATGCACTGATCACGTGGCTATCATGCACTGATCACGTGGCTGATCATGCAATGATCACGTAGCTACCATGCACTGGTCACGTGACTGATCATGCACTGATCACGTAACTGATCATGCACTGATCACGTGACTGATCATGCACTGATCACGTGACTGATCATGCACTGATCACGTGGCTATCATGCACTGATCACGTGGCTGATCATGCAACTGATCACGTAGCTACCATGTACTGGTCACGTGACTGATCATGCACTGATCACGTAATTGATCATGCACTGATCACGTGGCTGATCATGCACTGATCACGTGGCTGATCACACTGATCACGTGACTGATCATGCACTGATCACGTGGCTATCATGCACTGATCACGTGGCTGATCATGCACTGATCACGTGGCTATCATGCACTGATCACGTGGCTGATCACACTGATCACGTGACTGATCATGCACTGATCACGTGGCTATCATGCACTGATCACGTGGCTGATCATGCACTGATCACGTAGCTATCATGCACTGATCACGTGACTGATCATGCACTGATCACGTAATTGATCATGCACTGATCACGTGGCTGATCACACATCACGTGGCTGATCATGCACTGATCATGTAATGATCATGCACTGATCACGTGGACTGATCATGCACTGATCACGGCTATCATGCACTGATCACGTGGCTGATCAGGCATCATCACGCTCCTGATCATGCACTGATCACGTGGCTGATCATACACTGATCACGAATGATCATGCACTGATCACGTGGCTATCATGCACTGATCGTGGCTGATCATGCACTGATCACGTGGCTGATCACACACTGTCACGTGACTGATCATGCACTGATCACGTGGCATCATGCACTGATCACGTGGCTGATCATACACTGTCACTGACTGATCATGCACTGATCACGTGGCTATCATGCACTGATCACGTGGCTGATCATGCACTGATCACGTGGCTATCATGCACTGTCACGTGACTGATCATGCACTGATCACGTGACTGATCATGCACTGATCACGTGACTGATCATGCACTGATCACGTGACTGATCATGCACTGATCACGTGGCTATCATGCACTGCTCACGCTGATCATGCAATGATCACGCAGCTACCATGTACTGGTCACACTGATCATGCACCCATCACGTGACTGATCATGCACTGATCACGTGGCTGATCATGCACTGATCACGTGGATGATCATGCACTGATCACGTCTGATCATGCACTGATCACATGACTGCCCATGCACTGATCACGTGGATGATCATACACTGATCACGTGACTGATCATGCACTGATCACGTGGCTGATCATGCACTGATACCGTGACTGAGCATGGACTGATCACATGACTATCATGCACTGATCACGTGACTTAATGCACTGATCATGTGACTGATCATGCACTGATCATGTTTGCTATCATACACTGATCATGTGCCTCTGGAGGCAATAAACAGAGCTGAGTGGCACGAATCAAACAGTCAGCAGGCATAATCATGAACTCAGTGTGAGGAATCATGCTGCTCAGCTGGCAATAATCAAGCAGCTGAGCAGGCAGGAATTACGAGCACAGCTGCAATTGTCAAGCAGATGACAGGCAGGAATCGTGCAGTCAGCTGGCAATTGCAAGCAGATGACAGACAGTAATCACGCAGCTCAGCAGGCACTGATCACGTGACTGAGCATGCACTGATCACGTGGCTGATCATACACTGATCACGTGATGATCATGCACTGATCACGTGGATATCATGCACTGATCACGTGGCTGATCATACACTGATCACGTGTCTGATCATGCACTGATCACGTGGCTGATCATGCACTGATCACGTAACTGATCATGCACTGATCACGTGGCTGATCATGCACTGATCACGTGGCTGATCATGCACTGATCATTGCTATCATGCATCATGCATGTGGCTGATCATGCACTGATCACGCAGCTGATCATGCACTGATCACTCATGGCTGATCATGCACTGATCACGTGGCTGATCATGCACTGATCACGTGACTGATCATGCACTGATCACGTGGCATCATGCACTGATCACGTGGCTGATCATGCACTGATCACGCAGCTACATGCACTGATCACGTGACTGATCAGCACTGATCACGTGACTGATCATGCACTGATCATACTGACGGTACTGATCACCATTGACTGCTGATCACGTGGCTATCATGCACTGATCACGTGGCTGATCATGCACTGATCACACTGATCATGCACTGATCACGCATGACACATGAGTCTGATCATGCACTGATCACGTGGCTGATCATGCACTGATCACGTGACATCATGCACTGATCACGTGGCTGATCATGCACTGATACACGTGACTGATCATGCACTGATCACATGACTATCATGTACTGATCACGTGACTTAATGGCGCTGATCATGTGACTGATCATGCACTGATCATGTTTGCTATCATACACTGATCATGTGCCTCTGGAGGCAATAAACAAAGAGCTGAGAACATGAATCAAACAGTCAGCAGGCAATAATCATGGAATCAGCTGTGAGGAATCATGCTGCTCAGCTGGCAATAATCAAGCAGCTGAGCAGGAATTATGCAGCACAGCTGGCAATTGTCAAGCAGATGACAGGCAGGAATCATGCAGCTCAGCTGGCAATTGTGAGCAGATGAGCAGACAGTAATCACGCAGCTCAGCAGGCCCTGATCACGTGACTGAGCATGCACTGATCACGTGGCTGATCATACACTGATCACGTGACTGATCATGCACTGATCACGGATATCATGCACTGATCACGTGGCTGATCATGCACTGATCACGTGTCTGATCATGCACTGATCACGTGGCTGATCATGCACTGATCACGTGGCTGATCATGCACTGATCACGTGGCTGATCATGCACTGATCACGTGGACATCATGCACTGATCACGTGACTGATCATGCACTGATCACGTGACTGATCATGCACTGATCACGTGGCTATCATGCACTGATCACGTGGCTGATCATGCAATGATCACGTAGCTACCATGTACTGGTCACGTGAATGATCATGCACTGATCACGTGACTGATCATGCACTGATCACGTGGCTGATCATGCACTGATCACGTGACTGATCATGCACTGATCACGTCTGATCATGCACTGATCACATGACTGATCATGCACTGATCACGTGGATGATCATACACTGATCATGTGACAGATCATGCACTGATCACGTGGCTGATCATGCACTGATACCGTGACTGAGCATGGACTGATCACATGACTATCATGTAGTGATCACGTGACTTAATGGCGCTGATCATGTGACTGATCATGCGCTGATCATGTTTGCTATCATACACTGATCATGTGCCTCTGGAGGCAATAAACAAAGAGCTGAGTAGGCACGAATCAAACAGTCAGCAGGCAATAATCATGGAACTCAGCTGTGAGGATCATGCTGCTCAGCTGGCAATAATCAAGCAGCTGAGCAGGCAGGAATTACGCAGCACAGCTGGCAATTGTCAAGGATGACAGGCAGGAATCGTGCAGCTCAGCTGGCAATTGTCCAGATGAGAGACAGTAATCACGCAGCTCAGCAGGCCCTGATCACGTGACTGAGCATGCACTGTTCACGTGGCTGATCATACACTGATCACGTGACTGATCATGCACTGATCACTGGATATCATGCACTGATCACGTGGCTGATCATACACTGTTCACGTGTCTGACCATGCACTGATCACGTGGCTGATCATACACTGCTCACGTAACTGATCATGCACTGATCACGTGGCTATCATGCACTGATCACGTGGCTGATCATGCACTGATCACGTGGCTGATCATGCACTGATCACGTGACTGATCATGCACTGATCACTACACATGCACTGATCACGTGGCTATCATCACTGATCGATGACTGCACTGATCACGGACTGATCATGCACCTCACTGGCTGGGCCTGCAGATCATGCACTGATCACGTGACTGCATGCACTGATCACGGGATGATCATGCACTGATCACGTAACTGATCATGCACTGATCACGTGGCTATCATGCACTGATCACGTGGCTGATCATGCAATGATCACGTAGCTACCATGCACTGGTCACGTGACTGATCATGCACTGATCACGTAATGATCATGCACTGATCACGTGGCTGATCATGCACTGATCACGTGACTGATCATGCACTGATCACGTGACTGATCATGCACTGATCACGTGGCTGATCATGCACTGATCACGTGGCTGATCATGCACTGATCACGTGGCTGATCATGCACTGATCACGTGACTGATCATGCACTGATCACGTGGCTATCATGCACTGATCACGTGGCTGATCATGCACTGATCACGCTGATCATGCACTGATCACGTGACTGATCATGCACTGATCACGTGGCTATCATGCACTGATCACGTGGCTGATCATGCACTGATCACGTGACTGATCATGCACTGATCACGTGGCTATCATGCACTGATCACGTGGCTGATCATGCACTGATCACGTGGCTATCATGCACTGATCACGTGACTGATCATGCACTGATCACGTAACTGATCATGCACTGTCACGTGACTGATCATGCACTGATCACGTGACTGATCATGCACTGATCACGTGCATCATGCACTGTCACGTGGCTGATCATGCAATGATCACGTAGCTACCATGTACTGGTCACGTGAATGATCATGCACCCATCACGTGACTGATCATGCACTGATCATGGCTGATCATGCACTGATCACGGACTGATCATGCACTGATCACGCCTAATCATGCACTGATCACATGACTGCCCATGCACTGATCACGTGGATGATCATACACTAATCATGACAGATCATGCACTGATCACGTGGCTGATCATGCACTGATACCGTGACTGAGCATGGACTGATCACATGACTATCATGTAGTGATCACGTGACTTAATGGCGCTGATCATGTGACTGATCATGCGCTGATCATGTTTGCTATCATACACTGATCATGTGCCTCTGGAGGCAATACAAAGAGCTGAGTAGGCACGAATCAAACAGTCAGCAGGCAATAATCATGGAACTCAGCTGTGAGGAATCATGCTGCTCAGCTGGCAATAATCAAGCAGCTGAGCAGGCAGGAATTACGCAGCACAGCTGGCAATTGTCAAGCAGATGACAGGCAGGAATCGTGCAGCTCAGCTGGCAATTGTCAAGCAGATGAGCAGACAGTAATCACGCAGCTCAGCAGGCCCTGATCACGTGACTGAGCATGCACTGTTCACGTGGCTGATCATACACTGATCACGTGACTGATCATGCACTGATCACTTGGATATCATGCACTGATCACGTGGCTGATCATACACTGTTCACCACGTGTCTGACCATGCACTGATCACGTGGCTGATCATACACTGATCACAACTGATCATGCACTGATCACGTGGCTATCATGCACTGATCACGTGGCTGATCATGCACTGATCACGTGGCTGATCATGCACTGATCACGTGGCTGATCATGCACTGATCACGTGGTATCATGCACTGATCACGTGGCTGATCATACTGATCACGGGACTGATCATGCATCAATCACTGGCTGATCATGCACTGATCACTGGCTATCATGCACTGATCACGTGGCTGATCATGCACTGATCACGTGACTGATCATGCACTGATCACGCCTGATCATGCATGATCACCAGACTGATCATGCACTGATCACGTGATGATCATGCACTGATCACGTGGCTGATCATGCACTGATCACGTGGCTATCATGCACTGCTCACGTGGCTGATCATGCACTGATCACGTAGCTACCATGTACTGGTCACGTGACTGATCATGCACTGATCACGTAATTGATCATGCACTGATCACGTGACTGATCATGCACTGATCACGTGGCTGATCATGCACTGATCACGTGGCTGATCATGCACTGATCACGTGGCTGATCATGCACTGATCACGTGGCATCATGCACTGATCACGTGACTGATCATGCACTGATCACGTGCTATTGCACTGATCACTGGCTGATCATGCACTACATGCTCCATGGCTGATCATGCACTGATCACGTGACTGATCATGCACTGATCACGTGGCATCATGCACTGATCACGTGGCTGATCATACTGATCACGCAAACTGATCATGCACTGATCACGTGGCTGATCATGCACTGATCACGTGGCTGATCATGCACTGATCACGTGGCTATCATGCACTGATCACGTGACTGATCATGCACTGATCACGTGACTGATCATGCACTGATCACGTGACTGATCATGCACTGATCCGTGTCTGATCATGCTGATCACGTGGCTATCATGCACTGATCACGTGGCTGATCATGCATGCCATGATCACGCAGCTACCATGCCAGATCACGTGAATGATCATACACCCATCACGTGACTGATCATGCACTGATCACGTGGCTATCATGCTGATCACGTGACTGATCATGCACTGATCACGTCTATCATGCACTGATCACATGACTGCCATGCACTGATCACGTGGATGATCATACACTGATCATGTGACTGATCATGCACTGATCGTGGCTGATCATGCACTGATCCGTGACTGAGCATGGACTGATCACTGCTGACTATCATTGTGATCACGTGACTTAATGCGCTGATCATGTGACTGATCATGCACTGATCACGTTGCTATCATGCACTGATCATGTGCCTCTGGAGGCAATAAACAAAGAGCTGAGTAGGCACTGATCAAACAGTCAGCAGGCAATAATCATGGAACTCAGGTGTGAGAATCATGCTGCTCAGCTGGCAATAATCAAGCAGCTGAGCAGGCAGGAATTACACAGCACAGCTGGCAATGTCAAGCAGATGACAGGCAGGAATCGTGCAGCTCAGCTGGCAATTGTCAAGCAGATGAGCAGACAGTAATCGCACTCAGCAGGCCCTGATCACGTGACTGATCATGCACTGATCACGTGGCTGATCATACACTGATCACGTGATGATCATGCACTGATCACGTGGCTATCATGCACTGATCACGTGGCTGATCATGCACTGATCACGTGGCTGATCATGCACTGATCACGTGACTGATCATGCACTGATCACGTGGCACTCATGCACTGATCACGTGGCTGATCATGCACTGATCACGTGACTGATCATGCACTGATCACGTGACTGATCATGCACTGATCACGTGGCTATCATGCACTGATCACGTGGCTGATCATGCACACTGATCACGTAACTGATCATGCACTGTCACGTGACTGATCATGCACTGATCGTGACTGATCATGCACTGATCACGTGGCTATCATGCACTACTCACGTGGCTGATCATGCAATGATCATGCTACCATGTACAGGACGTGAATGATCATACACCCATCAGGTGACTGATCATGCACTGATCACGTGGCTATCATGCACTGATCACGTGACTGATCATGCACTGATCACGTCTATATCATGCACTGATCACATGACTGCCATGCACTGATCACGTGGATGATCATACACTAATCATGTGTGGATCATGCACTGATCACGTGGCTGATCATGCACTGATACGTGACTGAGCATGGACTGATCACATGACTATCATGTAGTGATCACGTGACTTAATGGCGCTGATCATGTGACTGATCACGCTGATCATGTTTGCTATCATACACTGATCATGTGCCTCTGGAGGCAATAAACAAAGAGCTGAGTAGGCGAATCAAACAGTCAGCAGGCAATAATCATGGAACTCAGGTGTGAGAATCATGCTGCTCAGCTGGCAATAATCAAGCAGCTGAGCAGGCAGGAATTACGCAGCACAGCTGGCAATTGTCAAGCAGATGACAGGCAGGAATCGTGCAGCTCAGCTGGCAATTGTCAAGCAGATGAGCAGACAGTAATCACGCAGCTCAGCAGGCCCTGATCACGTGACTGAGCATGCACTGTTCACGTGGCTGATCATACACTGATCACGTGATGATCATGCACTGATCACGTGGCTATCATGCACTGATCACGTGGCTGATCATGCACTGATCACGTGGCTGATCACACACTGTCGTGAATATCATGCACTGATCACGTGGCACTCATGCACTGATCACGTGGCTGATCATGCACTGCTCACGTAACTCATGCACACATCACGTGGCTATCATGCACTGATCACGTATGCGTCATGCACTGATCACGTGGCTACCATGCTATACTGGTCACGTGACTGATCATGCACTGATCACGTAAATGATCATGCACTGTTCACGTGACTGATCATGCACTGATCACGTGACTGATCATGCACTGATCACGTGGCTATCATGCACTGCTCACGTGGCTGATCATGGCGATCACGTAGCAACCATGTACTGGTCACGTGACTGATCATGCACTGATCACGTAATTGATCATGCACTGATCACGTGGCTCATCATGCACTGATCACGTGGCTGATCACACATGTATCACGTGACTGATCATGCACTGATCACGACTGAGCTCTGCACTGATCACGTGGCTGATCATGCACTGATCACGTGGATAACATGCACTGATCACGTGGCTGATCACACACGTATCACGTGGCTGATCATGCACTGATCACGTGGCTATCATGCACTGGTCACGTGGCTATCATGCACTGATCACGTGGCTGATCATGCACTGATCGGCTGATCCATGCTGATCACGTGACTGATCATGCACTGATCACGATTGATCATGCACTGATCATGTGGCTGATCATGCACTGATCACGTGGCTGATCGCACTGCATCACGTGACTGATCATGCACTGATCGTGGCTATCATGCACTGATCACGTGGCTGATCATGCACTGATCACGTGACTGATCATGCACTGATCCCGTGGCTGATCATGCACTGATCACATGACTGATCATGCACTGATCACGTGACTGATCATGCACTGATCACGTGGCTATCATGCACTGATCACGTGGCTGATCATGCATGATCACGCAGCTACCATGTACTGATCACGTGACTGATCATGCACTGATCACGTGACTGATCATGCACTGATCGTGGCTATCATGCACTACTCACGTGGCTGATCATGCAATGATCATGTAGCTACCATGCACAGGTCATGAATGATCATGCACCCATCAGGTGACTGATCATGCACTGATCACGTGGCTATCATGCACTGATCAGGACTGATCATGCACTGATCACGTCTATGTCACTGATCACGCCTGATGCTGATCATCAGTCACTGGATGATCATACACTAATCTGCATGACAGATCATGCATGATCACGTGGCTGATCATGCACTGATCACGTGACTGATCATGCACTGATCACGTGACTGATCATGCACTGATCACGTGGCTATCATGCACTGATCACATGGCTGATCATACACTGATCACGCAGCTACCACCATGCACTGATCCGCATGACTGATCATGCACTGATCACGTGACTGATCATGCACTGATCACGTGGCTATCATGCACTGATCACGTGGCTGATCATGCACTGTTCACGTGATCACACTGTCACGTGACATATGCACATGATCACGTGGCACTCATGCACTGATCACGTGGCTGATCATACACTGATCACGTAACTCATGCACACATCACGTGGCTATCATGCACTGCTCACGTGGCTGTCATGCAATGATCACGATAACCATATACTGGCATGTACTGATCATGCAAGATCACGTGATCATACTGCTGTTCACGTGACTGATCATGCACTGATCACGTGATCATGCACTGATCACGTGGCTATCATGCACTGCTCACTGATCATGCAACGATCACGTGGCAACCATGCACTGATCACGTGACTGATCATGCACTGATCACGTAATTGATCATGCACTGATCACGTGGCTGATCATGCACTGATCATGTGGCTGATCACCACCATCATCGCCACTGATCATGCACTGATCACGTGACTGATCATGCACTGATCACGTGGACTATCATGCACTGATCACGTGGCTGATCATGCACTGATCACGTGGATCATGCACTGATACGTGGCTGATCATGCACACGATCACGTGACTGATCATGCACTGATCACGTGGCTATCATGCACTGATCGTGGCTGATCATGCAATGATCACGTAGCTACCATGTACTGATCACGTGACTGATCATGCACTGATCACGTAATTGATCATGCACTGATCACGTGGCTGATCATGCACTGATCACGTGGCTGATCATGCACTGATCACGTAACTGATCATGCACTGATCACGTGACTGATCATGCACTGATCACGTGGCTATCATGCACTGATCACGTGGCTGATCATGCACTGATCGTGCCTGATGCACTGATCACGACTGATCATGCACTGATCACGTGACTGATCATGCACTGATCACGTGTCTGATCATGCACTGATCACGTGGCTATCATGCACTGCTCACGTGGCTGATCATGCCATGATCACGCAGCTACCATGTACTGGTCACATGACTGATCATGCACTGATCACGTGACTGATCATGCAGTGATCACGTGGCTATCATGCACTACTCACGTGGCTGATCATGCAATGATCATGTAGCTACCATGTACAGGTCACGTGAATGATCATACACCCATCAGGTGACTGATCATGCACTGATCACGTGGCTATCATGCACTGATCACGAGACTGATCATGCACTGATCACGTCTATATCATGCACTGATCACATGACTGCCCATGCACTGATCACGTGGATGATCATACACTAATCATGTGACAGATCATGCACTGATCACGTGGCTGATCATGCACTGATACCGTGACTGAGCATGGACTGATCACATGACTATCATGTAGTGATCACGTGACTTAATGGCGCTGATCATGTGACTGATCATGCGCTGATCATGTTTGCTATCATACACTGATCATGTGCCTCTGGAGGCAATGAACAAAGAGCTGAGTAGGCGAATCAAGTCAGCAGGCAATAATCATGGAACTCAGTGTGAGGAATCATGCTGCTCAGCTGGCAATAAAAGCAGCTGAGCAGGCAGGAATTACGCAGCACAGCTGGCAATTGTCAAGCAGATGACAGGCAGGAATCGTGCAGCTCAGCTGGCAATTGTCAAGCAGATGAGCAGACAGTAATCACGCAGCTCAGCAGGCCCAGATCACGTGACTGAGCATGCACTGTTCACGTGGCTGATCATACACTGATCGCGTGATGATCATGCACTGATCACTTGGATATCATGCACTGATCACGTGGCTGATCATACACTGTTCACGTGTCTGACCATGCACTGATCACGTGGCTGATCATACACTGCTCACGTAACTGATCATGCACTGATCACGTGGCTATCATGCACTGATCACGTGGCTGAACATGCACTGTTCACGTGGCTGATCACACACTGTCACGTGACATATCATGCACTGATCACGTGGCACTCATGCACTGATCACGTGGCTGATCATGCTCTGCTCACGTAACTCATGCACTGATCACGTGGCTATCATGCACTGCTCACGTGGCTGATCAGCCAGAATGATCACATGTAACCATATACTGTCACGTGACTGATCATGCAATGATCACGTAAATGATGCACTGTTCACGTGACTGATCATGTACTGATCACGTGGCTGATCATGCACTGCACGTGGCTATCATGCTGCTCACGTGGCTGATCATGCAGCGATCACGTAGCAACCATGTACTGGTCACGTGACTGATCATGCTGATCACGTAATTGATCATGCACTGATCACGTGGCTCATCATGCACTGATCACGTGGCTGATCACACATGTATCACGTGACTGATCATGCACTGATCCCGTGGCTCTCGTGCACTGATCACGTGGCTGTCATGCACTGATCACGTGGATATCATGCACTGATCACGTAGCTGATCACCACACTGATATCACATGACTGATCATGCACTGATCACGTGGCTATCATGCACTGATCACGTGGCTGATCAGGCATGATCGTAGCTACATACTGGTCACGTGACTGATCATGCACTGAGCCCGTAATTGATCATGCACTGATCACGTGGCTGATCATGCACTGATCACGTGGCTGATCATGCACTGATCACATAACTGATCATGCACTGATCACGTGACTGATCATGCTGATCACATGGCTATCATGCACTGCTCATGGCTGATCATACACTGATCACATGCTGACCATGTACTGGTCGTGACTGATCATGCACTGATCATGTAATTGATCCTGCACTGATCACGTAGCTCATCATGCACTGATCACGTGGCTGATCATACACTGATCATGACTGATCATGCACTGATCACGTGCTATCATGCACTGATCACGTGGCTGATCATGCACTGATCCCGTGATGATCATGCACTGATCTCGTAGCATCATGCACTGATCACGTGGCTATCATGCACTCACGTGGCTGATCATACGATGATCACGCAGCTACCATGTACTGGTCATGACTGATCATGCACTGATCACGTGACTGATCATGCAGTGATCGCGTGGCTATCATGAACTACTCACGTGGCTGATCATGCAGATCATGTAGCTATGTACAGGTCACGTGAATGATCATACACCCATCAGGTGACTGATCATGCACTGATCACGTGGCTATCATGCACTGATCACGAGACTGATCATGCACTGTTCGCGTCTATATCATGCACTGATCACATGACTGCCCATGCACTGATCACGTGGATGATCATACTAATCTTGTGACAGATCATGCACTGATCACGTGGCTGATCATGCACTGATCCGTGACTGAGCATGGACTGATCACGTGACTATCATGTAGTGATCACGTGACAATGGCGCTGATCATGTGACTGATCATGCGCTGATCATGTTTGCTATCATACACTGATCATGTGCCTCTGGAGGCAATAAACAAAGAGCTGAGTAGGCACGAATCAAACAGTCAGCAGGCAATAATCATGGAACTCAGGTGTGAGGAATCATGCTGCTCAGCTGGCAATAATCAAGCAGCTGAGCAGGCAGGAATTACGCAGCACAGCTGGCAATTGTCAAGCAGATGACAGGCAGAGATCGTGCAGCTCAGCTGGCAATTGTCAAGCAGATGAGCAGACAGTAATCACGCAGCTCAGCAAGCCCAGATCACGTGACTGAGCATGCACTGTTCACGTGGCTGATCACACACTGATCACGTGATGATCATGCACTGATCACTTGGATATCATGCACTGATCACGTGGCTGATCATACACTGTTCACGTGTCTGACCATGCACTGATCACGTGGCTGATCATACACTGCTCACGTAACTGATAATGCACTTATCACGTGACTATCATGCACTGATCACGTGGCTGATCATGCACTGATCACGTGGCTGATCACACCTGTCACGTGACATATCATGCACTGATCACGTGGCACTCATGCACTGATCACGTGGCTGATCATACTCTGCTCACGTAACTCATGCACACATCACGTGGCTATCATGCACTGCTCACGTGGCTCGTCATGGAATGATCACGTGCTAACCATATACTGGTAACGTGACTGATCATGCATGATCACGTAATTGATCATGCACTGTTCACGTGACTGATCATGCACTGATCACGTGACTGATCATGCACTGATCACGTGGCTATCATGCTCTGCTCACGTGGCTGATCATGCAACGATCACGTAGCAACCATGTACTGGTCACGTGACTGATCATGCACTGATCACGTAATGATCCTGCACTGATCACGTGGCTCATCATGCACTGATCACGTGGCTGATCACACATGATCACGTGGTCATGCACTGATCACGTGACTCATGCACTGATCACGTGCTGTCATGCACTGATCACGTGGATATCATGCACTGATCACGTGGCTGATCACACACGTATCACATGACTGATCATGCACTGATCACGTGGCTATCATGCACTGATCACGTGTATCATGCACTGATCACGTGGCTGATCATGCAATGATCACGTGGCTATCATCACTGATCACGTGGCTGATCATGCACTGATCGTGACTGATCATGCACTGATCACGTGGCTGATCATGCACTGATCACGCTGATCATCGCACTGATCATGACTGATCATGCACTGATCACGTGACTGATCATGCACTGATCACGTGGCTGATCATGCACTGATCACGTGGCTGATCATGCACTGATCACGTGGCTGATCATGCACTGATCACGTGGCTGATCATGCACTGATCACGTGGCTATCATGCACTGATCACGTGGCTGATCATGCATGATCATGGCAGCTACCATGCACTGGTCACATGACTGATCATGCACTGATCACGTGACTGATCATGCACTGATCATGGCTATCATGCACTGATCACGTGGCTGATCATGCACTGATCACGTGGATATCATGCACTGATCGTGGCTGATCACACGTATCACATGACTGATCATGCACTGATCACGTGGCTATCATGCACTGATCGCGTGGCTGATCATGCACTGATCACGTGGCTGATCAGGCAATGATCACGTGCTACATGTGTGCTGTCCGCGTGACTGATCATGCACTGATCACGTAATTGATCATGCACTGATCATGTGGCTGATCATGCACTGATCACGTGGCTGATCATGCACTGATCACGTGTTGATCATGCACTGATCACGTGCTGATCATGCACTGATCACGTGGCTATCATGCACTGATCACTTGGCTGATCATACACTGATCACGTGCTGGTCATGCACTGATCACGTGGCTGATCATGCACTGATCACGTGGCTGATCATGCGCTGATCACGTGACTGATCATGCACTGATTACGTAGCTATCATGCACTGCTCACGTGGCTGATCATGCATGATCACGCAGCTACCATGTACTGGTCATGACTGATCATGCACTGATCACGTGACTGATCATGCAGTGATCACGTGGCTATCATGAACTACTCGTGGCTGATCATGCAATGATCATGTAGCTACCATGTACAGGTCACGTGAATGATCATGCACCCATCAGGTGACTGATCATGCACTGATCACGTGGCTATCATGCACTGATCACGAGACTGATCATGCACTGTTCACGTCTATATCATGCACTGATCACATGACTGCCATGCACTGATCACGTGGATGATCATACACTAATCTTGTGACAAATCATGCACTGATCACGTCTGATCATGCACTGATACCGTGACTGAGCATGGACTGATCACATGACTATCATGTAGTGATCACGTGACTTAATGGCGCTGATCATGTGACTGATCATGCGCTGATCATGTTTGCTATCATACACTGATCATGTGCCTCTGGAGGCAATAAACAAAGAGCTGAGTAGGCACGAATCAAACAGTCAGCAGGCAATAATCATGGAACTCAGGTGTGAGGAATCATGCTGCTCAGCTGGCAATAATCAAGCAGCTGAGCAGGCAGGAATTACGCCACAGCTGGCAATTGTCAAGCAGATGACGGGCAGGAATCGTGCAGCTCAGCTGGCAATTGTCAAGCAGATGAGCAGACAGTAATCACGCAGCTCAGCAGGCCCAGATCACGTGACTGAGCATGCACTGTTCACGTGGCTGATCATACACTGATCACGTGATGATCATGCACTGATCACGGATATCATGCACTGATCACGTGGCTGATCATCCACTGATCACGTGTCCATGACCATGCACTGATCACGTGGCTGATCATACACTGCTCCGTAACTGATCATGCACTGATCACGTGGCTATCATGCACTGATCACGTGGCTGAACATGCACTGTTCACGTGGCTGATCACACACCTGTCACGTGACATATCATGCACTGATCCCGTGGCACTCATGCACTGATCACGTGACTGATCATACTCTGCTCACGTAACTCATGCACATCACGTGGCTATCATGCACTGCTCACGTGGCTTCATCATGGAATGATCACATAGTACCATATACTGGTCACGTGACTGATCATGCACTGATCACGTAAATGATCATGCACTGTTCACGTGACTGATCATGTACTGATCACGTGACTGATCATGCACTGATCACGTGGCTATCATGCACTGCTCACGTGGCTGATCATGCACGATCACGTTAGCAACCATGTACTGGTCACGTGACTGATCATGCACTGATCACGTAATTGATCATGCACTGATCACGTGGCTCATCATGCACTGATCACGTGGCTGATCACATGTATCACGTGACTGATCATGCACTGATCACGTGGCTCTCATGCACTGATCACGTGGCTGTCATGCACTGATCACGTGGATATCATGCACTGATCACGTGGCTGATCACCACGTATCACGTGACTGATCATGCACTGATCGCGTGGCTATCATGCACTGATCACGTGGCTATCATGCACTGATCACGTGGCTGATCACAATGATCACATGCTGATGTGCACTGATCGTGACTGATCATGCACTGATCACGCAACTGATCATGCACTGATCACGTGGCTGATCATGCACTGTGCGTGGCTGATCATGCACTGATCACGCTGATCATGCACTGATCACGTGACTGATCATGCACTGATCACGTGGCTATCATGCACTGATCACTTATCATGCACTGATCACATGTGCTGATCATGCACTGATCACGTGGCTGATCATGCACTGATCACGTGATCATCATTCGCTGATCATGTGGCTGATCATGCACTGATCACGTGGCTGATCATGCCTGATCACGTGACTGATCATGCACTGATCACGTGGCTGATCATGCACTGATCACGCACTGATCATGCACTGATCACGTGACTGATCATGCACTGATCGTGTCTGATCATGCACTGATCACGTGGCTATCATGCACTGATCACGTGGCTGATCATGCAATGATCACGCAGCTACATGTACTGGTCACATGACTGATCATGCACTGATCACGTGACTGATCATGCACTGATCACGTGGCTATCATGCACTACTCACGTGGCTGATCATGCAATCGTAGCTACCATGTACAGTCACGTGAATGATCATACACCCATCAGGTGACTGATCATGCACTGATCACGTGGCTATCATGCACTGATCAGAGACTGATCATGCACTGATTCACGTCTATATCATGCACTGATCACATGACTGCCCATGCACTGATCACGTGGATGATCATACACTAATCATGTACAGATCATGCACTGATCACGTGGCTGATCATGCACTGATACCGTGACTGAGCATGGACTGATCACATGACTATCGTGTAGTGATCACGTGACTTAATGGCGCTGATCATGTGACTGATCATGCGCTGATCATGTTTGCTATCATACACTGATCATGTGCCTCTGGAGGCAATAAACAAAGAGCTGAGTAGGCACGAATCAAACAGTCAGCAGGCAATAATCATGGAACTCAGCTGAGAATCATGCTGCTCAGCTGGCAATAATCAAGCAGCTGAGCAGGCAGGAATTACGCAGCACAGCTGGCAATTGTCAAGCAGACAGGCAGGAATCGTGCAGCTCAGCTGGCAATTGTCAAGCAGATGAGCAGACAGTAATCACGCAGCTCAGCAGGCCCAGATCACGTGACTGAGCATGCACTGTTCACGTGGCTGATCATGCACTGATCACGTGATGATCATGCACTGATCACTTGGATATCATGCACTGATCACGTGGCTGATCATACACTGTTCGTGTCTGACCATGCACTGATCACGTGGCTGATCATACACTGCTCACGTAACTGATCATGCACTGATCCGTGATCATGGCACTGATCATGCGTGCTGATCATGCATGATCACGTGGCTGATCATGCACTGTTCACGTGGCTGATCACACTGTCACGACATATCATGCACTGATCACGTGGCACTCATGCACTGATCACGTGGCTGATCATACACTGATCACGTAACTCATGCACATCACGTGGCTATCATGCACTGACGCATGTTCGTCATGGAATGATCACGTAGCTACCATATACTGATCACGTGACTGATCATGCAGATCACGTAAATGATCATGCACTGATCACGTGTGATCATGTACTGATCGTGACTGATACAGCACGTGGCTATCATGCTCTGCTCACGTGGCTGATCATGCAACGATCAGCATGACCATGTACTGGTCACGTGACTGATCATGCACTGATCACGTAATGATCATGCACTGATCACGTGGCTCATCATGCACTGATCACGTGGCTGATCACACACTATCACGTGACTGATCATGCACTGATCACGTGGCTCTCATGCACTGATCACGTGGCTGTCATGCACTGATCACGTGGATATCATGCACTGATCACGTGGCTGATCACACACGTATCACGTGACTGATCATGCACTGATCACGTGGCTATCATGCACTGATCACGTGGCTATCATGCACTGATCACGTGGCTGATCAGCACTGATCACACTGACCGTAACATGCAGGTCACGTGACTGATCATGCACTGAAACCTCACGTAACTGATCATGCTGATCATGTGGCTGATCATGCACTGATCACGTGGCTGATCATGCACTGATCACGTAACTGATCATGCACTGATCACGTGATACTGATCATGCACTGATCACGTGGCTGATCACACTGATCGTGGCTGATCATGCACTGATCACGTGACTGATCATGCACTGATCGTGTCTGATCATGCACTGATCACGTGGCTATCATGCACTGCTCACGTGGCTGATCATGCACTGAT